>NC_053027.1:423828834-423972142 GCF_003073215.2 Triticum urartu
CCCCCCCCCCCCCCCCCCCCCCTCTCAATATAAATTTCTGGGCAATCCTGCCTCCGCCATTACCCACCAGGTTAATCAAATGTAGTACCTCTAACTCCATCACAACATGGTGAGCATTTATGGATAGATTACTACCAAACTCTTGCGGCGGTCTACCTCATGTGCCATCTCATCGTTGACAAACAAGACTTGGGCCTCATTCCGGACTACTTCAGCACCGTACTTCGTGAACATCTCACACAGAGGCGCGACGAACATCCATACTTCACAGATTCAGATATGCAAGGATCCCTTTCCTAGCACAAAAGGAGTGCTTGAAGCCCAGCTCCACCAAACTGAAGAGTTGGAGTTCTACATAATTATGGCGAATATGGCACCGCGAACTGATCGTAAGGGGTTTTGGTTGATCTATTCATAAGCTTAGATGCAGGCGTCACTCGTCGCTGGCCGTCCACTGTAGTGTCAAATTGGCGCTATAATTGGGTCAGGCCAGTAGCGATCCCGCCTGTCCACTTCTCGAGAGAAAAGCAGGCGTTGTTTGCTTGTGACTCTAATCAAGCACAAGAAAAAAAATGCATTCATTTTCTCAAAGCCAGCAACCCTTGGCTCTAAGTAAAAAAACTCACTATTTTTTACAGATTTAAAAAATGTATTGTTGCAAAAGGAATTTTTTCACAAACTATTAAAAATGCTCAATAATTTAAAAGCCACACACAATTGTTTTAGAAAAAAAATCCAAGATGTGTTCCCTAATTTGAAAATTTAAAACCATTTGAAATGTGTTCGCATATTTAAAAATGTTCACGGTTTAAAAAAACGCTCACTTGCTTAACGAAAATCATGATTTCTAAAATATGGTCAGGAATTTCAAAATGTTCAAGGATGTAAAAATATTTGTTTTGAGAAAATCTTCATAAATTTAAGAAATAAAAAGGAATACCAAAGGAAAACAAGAAATAGAAAAAAAATGCTAGATGAAAAAAATCACCAGAAAACCCTGAAGAAAATAAAAAGGAAAAAATTAAATGAAGAAAAAATTACAAAATGGAACCCAAAAGGAAATGTTCACAAAAAAAGGTTGAGAAAAAAGGAAAACCGGCCGGGAAAAATATGCCTCGATCAAGAGAAAACGAATATCGCGTAACTATGCTTCCCACCCGAAATTGGAACAATTCATGTATAATAGGATATTCCAATGGAAAAAACCGCATGACATACGTGCCTTTCTAGACTTTTTTTTTGTTTTTTCTGTGTTTCTTTCTGATGGTTTTCTTTTGATATTATATTTCCTATATATATTTTATATTTTTTAAAAAAATATCACGACTTTTATTAATTTGGAACATTTTTCAATCCCCAAATGTTTTTGAAAATTTAAAACATTTTTACTTTGTGTGAACATTTTTTCAATGCACACATTTTTCGATCCCAATAGCTGCACATTGCACTATGTGCTGAACAGAAGAGGATCAGAAACCAGATCCAAGAGCATGGTAATCATTTGTCTTCTTCTTTCTATTTTACTTTTTGGTTCTATAGGATTTTGTCATGTTTAATTTCCTTTCTATATTCTATTTCTATTTTATAATTTGTGAATATTTTTTGAAATAAAGGAATCTTAAAGAAGTCTGAACATAAAGTACGTTGTACTAGCAACAAGAATTTGTACTGCAAAATTTGAGATCCAAATTGGAAACGCAACATTAGAAGCAAAAAAGACAAATTCACCGATGATATAGAAAATGGACTGAATTCAAAGCCCAGGTTGCATTAGGTACTATTCACAGCATGATTTCTCCTTTTTGTTTCTAACTATGTACGTTAAATTTGCATCTAAAATTTTATACCACGGTAGATATGTGTCATACTTACACCGTCATAAAATTTCATAATTTTTCAATGTTTATAATGTGAGATATGGAAATAGGTGCACCGGTAGCACCAAATCACCGTTGCAGACGTGGGGCGCCGTATTTTAATCCCTCGTTTTTTTTTCTGATCTCCAAATGCGGACGCGGGGCACCGTAATTTAATCCCTCTTTTTCAAATGTTTAAGATTTCACACAATGTTAACCGCTTTCCAAAAAAAATAGCCGCAAATTTCTATTTTCATTCCACATTTAAAAAAATAGTCGGCAATTCGAAATGTTTCCGCATTTGAAAAAATTCAAGAATTTCAGAAAAAATTGGATTAAAAAAATTTCCGACCTCCAAAACATATTCAAAATTTGATATTTGTTGTTTTGAAAAATGGACATGAAATTTAAAATAATCATCTTTTAAGAAATATTCAGAAATTTTAATATTATTCCCAAATGATGAAATATATTGAAAATTTTAAAAATATTTTTGGATTTCACAAATTATTCATTATTAAGAAAAAAATCTAATATTTCAAAATGATTTCGAAATTAAGATTTTTTTTGTGAATTTGGAAATTGTTCCCAAAATGTTAAGGAATTTGTATAACTTTCTCAAATATCATTTTACTATTAAATGAAAAACAAATAGGAAAAAATAAACAAAAGAAAATAACACATTTGACTTCTGGATAAATTTGGTGGGAAGGAAACCCCAGGACGGCCGACCCATAGAAGCCTACAATTTGACATTTTTGAGCAAAAGCTACACTTTGAGGCCTCCTTTGGTTTAGAGGAATTTCATAGGAATTCTAGAGGATAGGATTTTTATAGGATTTTTTCCTTTAGAGCCCTTTGATTCATAGGAATGGATTCCTATTCCTACATAGGATTAGTTCCCATCCTCCATATTTCATAGGAAAATAAAAAAGACCCTAGACTCAATGAATAAATTTCTTTGGTGTCAACCAAATGACATCTTGTTTCCTATTCCTGCTCATAGGATTTGAGATACATGTCATCTCATTTTCTACAAGATTCCTATTCCTATGATAATCCTATCCTATGAATCAAAAGAGCCTGAGATGGGTGTGAGTTTGCACATTAATCCCCGTGTTCCACGGGGAAAAGGATTCTCGATTCCCATTGAAGCATGGCGCAAGTAAACAAACAAACCCCCACCGCTCACTTTCAGCCGATCCAGTGTGGATCACCAGGCACTTAGTTTTTTATTTCCATTTTCGATTTTTTTGGTTCCCTCTTGTTTTAAAATAATTAAAAATGCTTGTGCATTACAAAAAATGTTCACAAATTTCTAGAATACTCAGGAATTTATATTTTTATTTTATGAAATTAAAAAAATGATCATAACGTTAAAAATGTGAGTAAATTTGAAATAAGCAAATCATGAATTCAATTTTTCTTCTTGAATCTCAAAAATGTTTGTAAATTCAAAAAGAATTCTCGAAATCAAACATTGTTAATGAATATTAAAAATGTTTGTGAATTCGAAATATATTGGAGTTTTGTTTGTGTATTCATAATTTTTTGTGCACATTTGAAAAATGCTTGTGAATTCAAAAAATTACGATGGGGTACAAAATATGCGAATTTCAAGAAGTGTCGAGAAATTTAAAAAAATCATAAATTTTAGAGAATATATTCAAGAATTTGGAAAATGTTTGGGAATACAAAAAATATTTTAAATAAATTTTATATTCTCATGAAAAGTGATTTTTCAAAATGATCATAAATTGGATTTCATTAACTTAGTGCACAGGTAGCACAAGATGGCTGGGTGTACTAGATATTTCCCCCCGCAAATGGGCTTTCCCAAATGCGCTCGTAAGGAGGAGCGATGCACAAACCAAATCACTTTTGGGCTGGCCCATTGGCAGGCGTTTTAACAGCGCTCAAAAACTGTAGCAACCACGGAGTGTTATTTCTCAAAAAAAAAACAGGGAGTGTTAAAAAAGTAGCACCCCGTGGTTACTGTAACATTGCGTAATTACTGCAGCGGGTGATTAAAAAATTGCTACCATTTTCTGAATTTGTGAAAAAATATCCAAAAATGACTTTTTTAAAATTATGGAACAAATTCAAAAACTTTGAACATCTTTTGAAATTTTTATTTTTTGAACTCTTTTTGAAATTCCAAATAAATTTTGAAACCAATTTTTTGTTTTGATTTTTTGAAAAAATTTATTCATTTGAGAACAATTTTAAAAAGCATGGCATTTTTGAAAATTTAGATATATGTTTGAACATGCCTACATTTTTAAAAAATGAACTTTTTCTGATAAGCGGGCATTTAAAAAGAATACTCCCTATGATCCATAATAGGAGAGTAACAAATTTTGGAAACATGAAATTTTATAAATGTAGAACAATATTTGAATTTTCCTGATATTTTAATAAAAATAAAAAAACAAAAGCAAAAAGGAGAAGAAAAAAGAAAATAACATAAGATGAAAAAGGGAAATAAAAACCCAAAAAACTACTCCATCCGATCCATACTAGTTGTCTCTTAAACTGATGTATCTAGCCCTGAAATATGCCTAGATTCATTAGTTTCGACGACAATTCATCTGGATATGAGGGAGTAGTAGTAAAGAAAACAAAACTGGTTGAGGTACCTTCTGAAAGGTTCCCAAAACCGACCAAAAAACCTCCTAGAGCCGGGTCTTGTGCGTGTTGGACGGTCCGTATCAGCCGTTTGCACCTATGTGAAGAAATGTTATTTTGTCGCATAATGCGGCAAATAAGATTTTCCCTCCACCCTTTCTAGGAGGCCTCGTGGGGAATAGGAGGTCTTGGATAAGGAGATGAAGATATAAAGCCCGGAAAACTTCCCAAGAGGCCTTTCTGGTACAACTCGGTGTGCTTATTGGCTTCTTTATCAAGAAGATTGAATTTAAAAACATAATTAAAAGGCCAGTGAGAGATATATCTCGCTTATATCGAGATGGGAGGAGCTCTCGCGTCAGGCGAGCACAGGCGGCCCGGCCCATTTGCACAGGGATTCGACCACTGTGGTTCTCTCGTTGTACCTTCCTTCTGCTCCGGTTATCTCAGTTTTTTTCTTTTTCTTTTCTTTTTCATTGCTACTTTTTCCGGATTTCTATTTTCCTCCTTATAAGCTCCATTTTATTTTTGTTTGTCACGGGGTTTCATTATTTTTTCTTGGATTTCATAGGTTTTTTCTTTCTTTTTTATTTTTTTCTCAGTTTTCAAAACATTTTCTTTGCTATCTATTTTCTCTGGGTTTCATTGTTTCTTTCTTAGGGTTTAATTGCTATTATTAGGTTTTCTTTACTTGTCGTTCTTCGGTTTTATTCATCGGTTTTCTTTGGTTTTCTTTCTTTCTTCGGCTTTCATTGATTTTTTTTGTTCTCTTCATTTCTCATTCTTTTTCAACTCTTTCTTTGGGTGTATTTCCTTCTTTCTATGTGTTTTCTTTATAGTTTTCATTGGTTTTAGGACCTTTTGATTCGAATTTTTATTTTCTAAGTGTTGTTAGTATTGTTTTCCTCGGTTTCTGTGTAGATTTCTCATGTACATGTGAAGCATTTTTTATACATGATAATTTTTTTTAAATAAATGCCTTTTATGTATACAGTTTTGTTCTATATCTAAAATATTTTCTATACACATTTAATATTTTGCAATACATGATTAGTATTATTATATACAATGATTAACATTTCTTTCGAATACATGTTTGATGTCTACTTTATTCATAAATCTTGTACATTTTTCTTAAATATCTAGAACATTTATATGATTTAGGTTTAAGAGTTTTCAAATACAAGATTCACATTTGTTAATAATGTGGCATTCATTTTTTTTTGAAACGCTTGAATATTTTAAAAATTCTCAAACATTTTCGTCTATGCTATCAACAATTTTTATCTACATTCGAAACATTATATATATGACTAACATCTTTTATAACATCCAATATACTTTTGGAAACACATGAAATATTTTAAATGTCACAATTTTTTTGACATGCTATCAACATTTGTTTTTCAAGTAAGCACATTTATTTCATATTGTGTTAACATTTTTCAAATTTAACATTTTTCTATTTCTTATGTTGTATATCAACATATATTTATATTTATATTTATAATATTTACCAAAATAATAATAAAAGAAAATACTAAAAAATGAACGAATGAAAAACAGGAGAAAGACGATCTTACCTGGAAATCCGGAACCTACCTGGGCCGACCTATTCGTGACGAATTGACGCAAGCGGTCGCTCAGCTCAGGCGATGAAGAGGTTCTTTGGATATTGCCAAGGCAAGCCCTGCCAAATCGGGGGCTCGCCAATTATTTGTCACAAGATTTCGCCGCAGCTGGATGGCCAAAAATTGGCGCAAAAATTTGCAGGAAATTGAATGCGTAGCCAAAATTTTGGTACAGATCTGAAATCCAGGGCACCAACCAAACGCATGCCCACGTCCCGAATCACCAAAAAAATTGTCAGTTACTCCTTCCTTCCCGGTTTATAGCGCTCAAATCTGAAATCTCATCAACCAAGACACATGGTGAGTGATGGAGTGTATCTCGTGCTTTACAAAACTAACCAAACTAAATTGATGCATTAATTAAGATTAACTGCAGTGCATGCATGCTTGGCCACTAGATAAGTAGTACATTACATGCATTGGTGAGTTTCTTTTTAATTCTTGCATGCGAAGATTTAATCCACCTCGAAATCTCAAAAGGAGATGGAGATAAGCCCTTTAAATAAAAAAAATAAAAAAATTGAGATAAACTTTATAAACTGGAAAGGAGGGAGTAGTTGGTGGCTTCAATTCAAACATCGCTTCCCATACAGCTTTTTTCTTGAGTAACTCTTCCTATACAGCTGAGTGTGCTTAGGGGCTAGTAGACCGATCCAGTCAGCTTCACAAATGATGGCCCATGAAAAACACATGTCTATATGTCAAAAATGTATGCGCAAGGAACCTCCTGAGAGCAACTAATTAACGAGCGCTTTTTTGGAAATCTTGCAACGATCAGCGCCACTTGGCGCGCTCTCAGTCATTCGCTATGTGTCATGCTCTGGACGCTCCCTTTGGATTTCGTTTTTATATTTTTTTTCGCACGCGTTTTTAGCCTTTTAAACGGGGTTTTTCAGGTTTTTTCGACGTTTTGGCTTTCCACCGGTCTTTCTTAGCTTTTCGATAAAAAATAAATTTTGCGCGAAAAAACGCATTTTTTCTTTCGCAAGAGTCACGGTTTTACTTCCGCGAGAGGCACAATTTTTTTTTCACAAGAATCACAGCCGTGCCTCTCGGAAACAGAAAAAAAATGTGTTTCCTGTTTTTTTTCTTTCGCGAGAGTCATGGTTTTGCTTCCGCGAGAGACACAGGTGTGCTTCGCGAGAGTCACGGCCGTGCCTCTCGGAAATGAAAAAACGCGTTTTCTGTTTTTTTTCTTTCGCGAGAGTCACGGTTTTGCTTCCGCGAGAGGCACGGTTGTACTTTCGTGAGAGTTACGTCCGTGCCTCTCGAAAACGAAAAAAAACGTGTTTTCTATTTATTTTTTCTTTCGCCAGAGTCACGGTTTTGCTTCGCGAGAGGCACGGTTGTACTTTCGCGAGAGTCACGGTCGTGCCTCCTCGGTAACGAAAAAAACGCGTTTTCTCTTATTGTTTCCTTCCGCGAGAGTCACGGTTTTGCTTCCGCGAGAGGCATGGTTGTGATTTCATGAGAGGCAGGGGCATGCCTCTTTCCTTTTTCGAAAAGGGAAAAAAACTCATGCTCCCGATTCGGGTTTTCGTCCTTTTTTCGTGAAAAAAAAGTTCATCAAAACCTATCAACATGAAATCTAGTTTTGAAGATCTCGACGCGAGGAATCCAACGGTGAAAGCGGTTCGAGATTTGGATGCATGGTTTGAGAGATAAAACATTTTAAATAAACGAATTTATGAAAAAAGGAAAAACTCACGGGTTGCGACAAGTGGCGCTGCATATGCGCCACTTGCCACAACCAAGGGAGTTGAAGTGATCTTTGCAACTAGTAATCCTCAACTAGTGATTTCAGGGACCTCCTATACCGCGTGTGACGCGCCGCTAGCGCGCATGTCGCCCCCTCCCGTGCGTCCTATTGGGCCGGCCCATGAGCAGGCCAGGAGGCTCCTCCTTTTTTCATTTTGTTTTTTTAGTTTTTGTAAAATAATTTTGGATTAAAAGTTCTATTTTTTTAAATGCGAACTTTGGAAAATTGTTCCTGAAATCATAAAGAAATTGTGGATAAAAAATGTTCATGATTTGAAAAATGTTGGCATATTGAAAAAATGTTCTTGTATTCGAACAAAAAACATTGCCAATTCAAAAAATTCTCATGATTTTTAAAATGTTCGCAAAAAATTATTTTGAATTTTAAAAATGTTGACCGATTCAAAAAATGTTCATCAATTCAATAAAAATCACCAATTCAAAAAAAAACCAATCCATAAATATGTCATCAATTAAGAAAAATCCACAATGTCAAAAAAGTTGTTCGCAAATTCTTTCATCCATGTGAAAATGTTCGCGATTTCTTTCATCAATGTGGAAATGTTCATTGTTTCATAAAAAATGTTCTTGAATTCGAAAATGTTCACATTTTCAAAAATATGTTCGTGAATTTCACTAAATGATCGTGCTTTATAAAAATGTTCACAAATTAAAAAGGATGTTCAGAACATCAAAAACAAAATGGGAAAAAAGAAAAGAAAAACTAAAAAAGGAAATAAAGAAGAAAAACCTAAAGAAAAACAAAAAAATAGTTGATGGAAGGCTCTAGAACCTTCCCAAAACCGGTAGGGAAAGAACCAGGAATGGGCTAGTAGAGGTCCACTCGCACGAGGCGGTACGTGCTAGGTCGCTAGAGTGTTTTTTAGTCTAAACACTCCATTTATTGGTCAACGTGTGTAGGATCGAAAGTATGTCTAGAGGGGGGTGATTAGACTACTTGACCAAATAAAAATCTAGTCTTTTCTCAATTTTAAGTCTTGACAGATTTTAGCAACTTAGCACAAACAAGTAATCAACCTACACATGCAATTCTAAGAGTATAGCAGCGAAATGTAAAACAATTACATATGAAGGTAAATGGAGGAGTTTAGAGGGAGCAAACGCAATGTAGACACGGAGATTTTTGACGTGGTTTCGATAGGTGGTGCTATCGTACATCCACGTTGATGGAGACTTCAACCCACGAAGGGTAACGATTGCGCGAGTCCACGAAGGGCTCCACCCACAAAGGGTCAACGAAGAAGCAACCTTATTTATCCCACCATGGCCATCGTCCACGAAGGACTTGCCTCACTAGGGTAGATCTTCACGAAGTAGGCGATCTCTTTGCCCGAACAAACTCCTTGGTTCAACTCCATAATCTTGACGGACGCTCCCAAGTGACACCTAACCAATCTAGGAGACACCACTCTCCAAAAGGTAATAGATGGTGTGTTGATGATGGACTCCTTGCTGTTGTGCTTCAAATGATAGTCTCCTCAACACTCAACTCTCTCTCATAGGACTGGATTTGGTAGAAAGATGATTTGAGTGGAAAGCAACTTGAGGAAGGCTAGAGATCAAGATTTATTTGGTTGAAATGGAATATCTTGACCTCAACACAAGTGTAGGTGGTTCTCTCTTAGAAAATGTGTGTTGGAAGTGTAGGCATATTCTGATGGCTCTCTTCACGAATGAAGAGTGGGTGAAGGGGTATATATAGACTCCACACAAAATCTAACTGTTACACACAAATTACCAAACTCGGTGGGACCGAATCATAAAACTCGGTCGATTTGATCCATAATGTGACTGTTAGGCATTTCAGTGGGACCGACATGTCAACTCGATGGGACCGATTTCATTAGGGTTAGGGCATAATGTAATCTCGGTGAGATCGATTACTCAAACTCGGTGGGACCGATTTTGGTAATAGACAAACAGAGAGTTGGTCAGGAAAACTCGGTGGGACCGATTCGCTCATCTCGGTTAGACCGAAATGTTACGAAGGGAAATCAGAGAGTTTGCATTGTAATCTCGGTGAGACTGATCGCTCATTCCAGTTGGACCGAAACGTTATGAAGAGAAATAGAGAGTTTGAAATCCCATCTCGGTGAGCCCAAGATCCCTATCGGTGAGACCGAAGTGACTAGGGTTTTGTGGTAGTGGCTATGTCAAGTGAACTCAGTGGCGCCGGATAGAAGATTTCGGTGGGGCCGAGTTTGACTTTTGGTTTGGGATATATGTGGATATGAGAAAGTAGTTGAGGGTTTATGAAGCATATCACTAAGCATTTTGAGCAAGTAACTCATTAAGCAACACCTCATCCCCTTTTAATAGTATTGGCGTTTCCTATGGACTCAATATGATCTTGGATCAGTAAAAGTAAAATATAGAGTCTTGTGCTTTGAGCTTGAGCCAATCTTTTGTTCTTAGCATTTTGAGGGGTCCACTTTTTAATCCATGCCATGACAATCATTGAGCTTTCCTGAAATATTTACTTTCAAATAGCATTAGCTCAATGAGCTATATGTTGTTAAGAATTACCAAAACCACCTAGTAATAGTTGCACTTTCAATCTCCCCTTTTTGGTAATTGATGACAACATATAAATCAAAGCTTCGATAAATGATCATAAGATTGAAAAACATCGTCACTTTGAGAACTATGTGATAAGGAAGAGCTCCCCCTAAATTTGTGCATTATTTAAAATTTGCTTCTGAGTGAAAATGCACAATCAATTAGGTTCATGGGTTACTCTTCCATGTCACATACATCTTGGTGGAGCGCTCAAAATGATAGAAATTAAAAGCATGCACTCATCACCAAGAAAGTGAATGATCATATATGAGATATAAAAGATAGCATCATTCAACCAAGCATTAAAGTAGCATATGATCAACCACATGATCACATAAGTATATCACACAAAGACAAGAAGTTCAACCAAAAGCAAGAGAGATAAAAAACAAGACACTCTCTCTCGAAGCCTATGATCTATACATATTTCTCCCCCTTTGGCAACAAGTTACCAAAAAGTTCGAAAATGCATAGTGATATACGTCTCTCAGGCTTGGTCTTCGGGAGGTGGTGTAGAGAGAACTCCAAGGACGAATGCTTCCGATGATGTAGTTGGAGCTGATGGAGTGGGTGTTGGAGGTGGCACTGGAGCTATAGCTGCTGGTGCTGACACTGAAGCTCTAGCATCTGAAACTGGCATTGCAGCAAACCTTGGACCCCGTGCACACGCTGAAAAGCATCAGTAGTTACCTTTCCTTTCCTCCCCTCTGCTTCCTCCTGAACCTGCTCAACTGCAGTCTGAATCTCAGTCACCTTCAGATCAAGATCATAGAATTTTGTCTCCACAATCCTTTTCAGGCTCTCCTGATTCTGAGTTAGGGTGGCCAAGCCCTTCTCAATCCTCAGTGTAGTTTGAATCAGATAGCCTAACTTATCTTGCTTGCTTTTCAGGAAGACTCGAGATGCCTCTTCAACACTTGGCATCTGGGCAGCTTTCTCAGCCTTTGCCTTGGCTCTCTTCTCCCGGACTTGAGCTGATGATGGTTCCTCCTCATTCATCACAACAGTGTTGTCATCAAATTCAGGATATAGGGGTAGATGCTCCTTGTCCAGCAAATAAATTCATGTGCCCATCTTAGAATTGATGAGCTCCTGAATATGTGGAGCATACCCACAACTCCTCTTTTGATCAGCAGTAGTCCTCTTGATCGTTTCTACAATCAAGCTCATAACTTTGAACTTCTGGGGGGACATAAAAAATCTGCAACATGTTGATGGAGTGTCCTTTGATCATCTTGTGATCTCCTGACTTGGGTAGCAATGTGTGCCTTAAGATCCAGTTGATGGTAGGCAGACCAGGCAACAAGAAATGCACATATCCAAGCTTGTGAGTTTCCAAAGCCTTATCAGGGATCTCCTTGTACATGTTTGCCATGGAGTTATGGTCTTTCTTCTTGGTGGCATACACATCCAAGTCATCTTCATGTTCTATGGGGGCACTGATTAGCCTGGCCCACTCTTCAACTGTGGACTGGTATCTGGTACCCTCAGACATCCATACTATCCTCCCATCTGGATAGAAGTGGGCAGTGGAGTAAAACTGCATGATTAACTCATCATTCCATTTGGTGAGCTTTTGTCCAACGAATTCATCTACTCCACAAGCCTTAAAGCTGTCATACACTCCTGGGAAGTGATCTTCATTTTCCTGGATGTATTCCCAATCGACCCATTTCATGTCACATACAATGGGATTCTTGTCAAGCAAAATTTTCTCATAGAAGTCTTGTTGTTCCTTTGTATGGAACCTGTAGTCAACTGCAATCCTCCTCCTAACAGCATAGGGATCAGACCAAGGTTGTCAGAATCGCGATTTTGAATCGAATCGGAGCCTCGATGGTAGGATCGCAAATCATAGAATCTTCACTATCAGGATCGTAGAAACGTAGATTCTAAGAACTAAAATCGTAGAATCATAGGGGTTAGTTTGGATCGTAGAGTCTTAGAATCGTATAACAGAATCGCGATTCTGACAACCTTGGATCAGACTGTCTCCACAATCTCAGTTCTGCATCTTTCCTGATGTGCATGTCCTCAGCGACTGGATGAGCATCATTGTGGTCAGGAATTTTGGGCTTCAACTTCCTCAAAACAAGAGAATAATCTTCCTCTTCTTCAGCTTCAGGCACTGGGGCCTTGTTCTTCTCCTCAGCAGGTATACTCCTGGTGTTTCTCTTGGGCATTGGGGGTTTCTGAGCAGCAACCTTGGGAGCAGATTTGGGCTTAGATTGAGCAACCCCTGACTTGATTGCATCTCCCATAAGCTTTCTGAGACTTGGGAGCTGGTGCAACATCCTCTTCTTCCTCCTCTTCTTCTAGATCTCTCATGATGGATGATCTATCAAGCACTCTGGCAGTGGTCTTCTTGACCCTTTCCTTCCTTTTCTTCCCTTCTCCAGCAACCTCTTCAGTTGGCTTGGAGGTTTCAGGAGTTGAGGCTCTCACCTTTAAGGTTAGCACCCTCTTGGCAGGGGCCTTCTTGTGCAAGCCAGGCTTAGTTGATGCAACTGTGCCATACTCTTTCTTCAGCACCTTCTTCTTGGAGCTGACTTCCTCCTCAACAACCACATAATCCTCATCTTCAGAATCTGAGGTTTTTTGGGTGTGCTCCTGCTTCCTTCATCAGAAGTGCTAGAGGGACTAGTGCCCTCACTCAATTGCACATGCTCCTCTGACTTGTTCTGGTTGTCGCTCTGGTCAGACATCTTTGCAAACTTACTGACAGCATACCCTGTGAATAGATATAGACGAGGTAGAGCGGATGAGCATCACAAAGTGCAGAGTTTTTGCAAAAATGATGACTTAAAAACTTAGTTTTAGTTCTTCACAGAAAGCATTTCGGAGCTACCGATTGATAAACTCGGTGACACCGAAGTATCTTTTGGAACCTAAACTAGTGAACTCGGTTAGACCAAGTCACTGTTCGGTGGAAACGAGACTGCTAGGGTTTCAAAAAGAATCAAACTCGGTCACACTGATTTGCAGTTTTCGGTGAGACCGATTTCTATAATTCGGTTGGCTCGAGATGAGTTCGGCGGAGACCTAACCCTAAATTTTCAAATCCAATCAAATCTAGAGGATGCTTTCAGTGGATAGATTGATTGCATGCGTGGTCATGAACATGGCAAAGTAATGTGCTACAAATCGGAGTTAAAGGAATAGCACAAAAGATCGAACTCATATAATTCGGCGGAGTTCGCTACGGCGGCAATGGAGGGGTAGAAATCCATTGACGGCGATGGAAACCAGCGGTGGGAGGTCGCTGGCGGCGAGAGGATGATCCGGAGACCCGAGGCGGCAGAGTAGGACACGCGCGGGCTGGGAGGTTTTGACGAAATTTCCAAAATCTCACCCGTGGGTATATATATCCCGACCGTGTCGGTGTGACCGAGTGGAACAACTCGGTGGCACCGAGATGCAGAATCGCAAGCGGTTGCTGCAACTCGGCGTGACCGAACAGTTCTAATCGGTTGCACCGAGATTGAAAACCTAGATCCACTTAGTGATCTCGGTGTGACCGAAAGGGATGACTCGGTCATGCCGAAATGCACAAAGAGGTTTTGGAAGTTTAAGTCTATGACGAATCGGGGACTCCGAGTGCTCCTCACATAGAGTGGTTTGAATCTGACTTGATCAAACTTTGTGATGTAGCATGAATAGAGTTTGAGACGAGAAAAGCATAGATAGCTAGAGGAGGTTCTTAGGCATTCTTGTCCATCCATTTGGCAAAAGAGAAAAAAGCCAAACAATCAAAGCAACAAATGGATGTCCTCGAATGAGTAAAATATGCATCCAACATTCTCACACAATAAAATGACAAATGAAATATGTGACAAAGCATGCACAATCACTCTAGCATCTATCAAGCAATTTGGCGATGACTAGGTCATCTATATATGAGTATATTGACTTAGGAGTCAAGTGAAAACATTTGATCACTACTCATCGTTTAAGCACAAGTGGGGTTGCCACTTTTACATAAAGCATTGTTGTGCTCACATCACTAGAGTTGCTTTAGCTCAATTGATTAGAGTAAAGCTCCCCCTAGATCTGATATCCCCCCTAAGAGGGATGAACTAACCTTGGGTTTTGTCAATGATGACTTCATGTAGGTGTTGAAGATGTAGTTGCTCAATGTTGATGTAGATCATTCTGAGCAATCTTTTGGAGTGAGTTGCACTTTCAATACCTACATGGGTTAGTCCCACTAGGAACAAACAAGGATATCCATAGACATAGAGTGATGTCCACATAGGATGATGTCCATGGAAGCATTAGGTTACCTTGTCCTTGACTCTTTGAACTAGTGCAAGATATGAAAGTCATTTGCACTTGTCCTTGCCAAGATAATAGGAGTGAAGTATGTTGGCGGAGTCACCCTCAAGAACTCTCTAGTTCTTATTCTTAGGGATCCACACCATCTTCATGGGAATCCTCGGAGTTGTAGTCGTACTTGATGAAGTGGAACTTGATGTAGTCTTGGGAACCCACTTGACCAAGGCCTTAGGTGCTTCTTCAAATGCATCAATCTCCTCTTGAAGCTTGTCCTTGCCTTTTAGCTTGTGGTCTTGTGGTCGAAGATCATCTTGAGCTTGTGTTCCTTGGAAAGAAGTAAGATCATACTTCTCTTGTTGAGGAACAAACTTCATCTTGGGGTATTGATCTTCTTCCCACTCAACTCCATTGGCATTGAACTTTCGTTCAAAACCAACACCTTGATTCTTCCGGTGTCTTCCTTGCTTGCATACAATTTCCTCAAATTGCTTACTTCCGGCAAGGCTCTTGTAAACACCTTTCTCTATGATTCCCTTTAGTAAGATATTTGTTGGGTAACGTAGTAATTTCAAAAAAATTCCTACGCACACACAAGATCATGGTGATGCATAGCAATGAGAGGGGAGAGTGTTGTCTACATACCCTCGTAGACCGTTCGCGGAAGCGTTATATCAACGCGATTGATGTAGTCATACGTCTTCATGTCCGACCGATCCAAATACCGAAAGCACGACACCTCCGAGTTCTGCACACGTTCGGCTCGGTGACGTCCTCGCCTTCTAGATCCAGCAAGAGGGGCGAAGTAGTAGATGAGTTTTGGCAGCACGACGGCGTGGTGACGGTGTTGGTGAAGAACAATCTCCGCAGGGCTTCGCTTAAGCACTACGAAAACTATGACGGAGGATAAACTAGAGGGGACGGGGTTGCCGGCACACGGCTTGGTGTTTCTTGATGTGTCTTTGGTGCTAACCCTACCCCTCTATTTATATGTTGAGCCCTAGGGTCGAAACTTGGAGTAAAAGCCTCCTCAAAGTCGGTTTCACCCGAAAGGCAAGAGTCCTTCTCGGACTCCAGGGCTAGACGCCAGGTTCCCGGCATCTACCCCCTAGACGCCAGGGTTCCTGGCGTCTAGCCTCTGGTCTCCGCAAAACTTCCTTTTGCACTTTCCAAAAGCCTCGTGGGATTTCCCCTTTGGCCCAGATAAAGTGTTCTCGTGCCCAAACATTTCGGGAAACATCCGGAACCCCTTCCGGTGAATTCCGGAACCCTTCCGGAGATCAAACACTACTATCCCATATATCAAACTTTATCTCCGGACCATTCCGGAGTTCCTCGTCATGTCCGTGATCTCATCTCGGACTCCGAACAACATTCGGTCATCAACATACATAACTCATATAGTACTATATCGTCAACGAACGTTAAGCGTGCGGGCCCTACGGGTTCGAGAACTATGTAGACATGACCGGGACACCTCTCAGGTCAATAACCAATACCGGGACCTGGATGCCCATATTGGCTCCTACATATTCTACGAATATCTTTATCGGTCAGACCGCATAACAACATACGTTGTTCCCTTTGTCATCGGTATGTTACTTGCCCGAGATTCGATCGTCGGTATCTCAATACCTAGTTCAATCTCGTTACCGGCAAGTCTCTTTACTCGTTCCGTAATACATCATCCTGCAACTAACTTATTAGCTGCAATACTTGCAAGGCTTGAGTGATGTGTATTACCGAGAGGGCCCAGAGATACCTCTCCGACAATCGGAGTGACAAATGCTAATCTTGAAATACGCCAACCCAACAAGTACCTTCGGAGACACCTATAGAGCACCTTTATAATCACCCAGTTACGTTGTGACTTTTGGTAGCACACAAAGTGTTCCTCCGGTAAACGGGAGTTGCATAATCTCATAGTCATAGGAACATGTATAAGTTATGAAGAAAGCAATAGCAACAAACTAAACGATCAAGTGCTAGGCTAACGGAATGGGTCAAGTCAATCACATCATTCTCCTAATGATGTGATCCCGTTAATCAAATGACAACTCATGTCTATGGTTAGGAAACATAACCATCTTTGATCAACGAGCTAGTCAAGTAGAGGCATACTAGTGACACTCTGTTTTGTCTATGTATTCACACATGTATTATGTTTCCTGTTAATACAATTCTAGCATGAATAATAAACATTTATCATGATATAAGGAAATAAATAATATCTTTATTATTGCCTCTAGGGCATATTTCCTTCAGTCTCCCACTTGCACTAGAGTCAATAATCTAGATTACACGGTAATGATTCTAACACCCATGGAGCCTTGGTGCTGATCATGTTTTGCTCGTGGAAGAGGCTTAGTCAGCGGGTTTGCAGCATTCAGATCCGTATGTATCTTGCAAATTTCTATGTCTCCCACTTGGACTAAATCCCGAATGGAATTGAAGCGTCTCTTGATGTGTTTGGTTCTCTTGTGAAATATGGATTCCTTCGCCCAGGCAATTGCACCAGTATTGTCACAAAAGATTTTCATTGGACCCCATGCACTAGGTATGACACCTAGATCGGATATGAACTCCTTCATACAGACTCCTTCATTTGCTGCTTCCGAAGCAGCTATGTACTCCGCTTCACATGTAGATCCCGCCACGACGCTTTGTTTAGAACTGCACCAACTGACAGCTCCACCGTTCAGTAAAAACACGTATCGGGTTTGCGATTTAGAATCGTCCGGATCAGTGTCAAAGCTTGCATCAATGTAACCATTTACAATGAGCTCTTTGTCACCTCCATATATGAGAAACATATCCTTAGTCCTTTTCAGGTATTTCAGGATGTTCTTGACCGCTGTCCAGTGATCCACTCCTGGATTACTTTGGTACCTCCCTGCTAGACTTATAGCAAGGCACACATCAGGTCTGGTACACAACATTGCATACATGATAGAGCCTATGGCTGAAGCATAGGGAACATCTTTCATTTTCTCTCTATCTTCTGCGGTGGTCGGACATTGAGTCTTACTCAACTTCACACCTTGTAACACAGGCAAGAACCCTTTCTTTGCTTGATCCATTTTGAACTTCTTCAAAACCTTGTCAAGGTATGTGCTTTGTGAAAGTCCAATTAAGTGTCTTGATCTATCTCTATAGATCTTAATGCCCAATATGTAAGCAGCTTCACCGAGGTCCTTCATTGAAAAACTCTTATTCAAGTATCCCTTTATGCTATCCAGAAATTCTATATCATTTCCAATCAATAATATGTCATCCACATATAATATCAGAAATGCTACAGAGCTCCCACTCACTTTCTTGTAAATACAGGCTTCTCCAAAAGTCTGTACAAAACCAAATGCTTTGATCACACTATCAAAGAGTTTATTCCAACTCCGAGAGGCTTGCACCAGTCCATAAATGGATCGCTGGAGCTTGCTCACTTTGTTAGCTCCCTTTGGATCGACAAAACCTTCTGGTTGCATCATATACAACTCTTCTTCCAGAAATCCATTCAGGAATGCAGTTTTGACATCCATTTGCCAAATTACATAATCATAAAATGCGGTAATTGCTAACATGATTCGGACAGACTTAAGCATCGCTACGGGTGAGAAGGTCTCATCGTAGTCAATCCCTTGAACTTGTCGAAAACCTTTTGCAACAAGTCGAGCTTTGTAGATAGTAACATTACCGTCAGCGTCAGTCTTCTTCTTGAAGATCCATTTATTCTCAATTGCTTGCCGATCAATGGGCAAGTCAACCAAATTCCACACTTTGTTCTCATACATGGATCCCATCTCAGATTTCATGGCTTCTAGCCATTTTGCGGAATCTAGGCTCACCATCGCTTCTTCATAGTTCGTAGGTTCATCATGATCTAGTAGCATGACTTCCAGAACAGGATTACCGTACCACTCTGGTGCGGATCTTACTCTGGTTGATCTACGAGGTTCGGTAGTAACTTGATCTGAAGTTTCATGATCATTATCATTAGCTTCATCACTAATTGGTGTAGGTGTCACAGAAACCGGTTTCTGTGATGTACTACTTTCCAATAAGGGAGCAGGTACAGTTACCTCATCAAGTTCTACTTTTCTCCCACTCACTTCTTTCGAGAGAAACTCCTTTTCTAGAAAAACTCCGAATTTAGCAACAAAAGTCTTGCCTTCAGATCTGTGATAGAAGGTGTACCCAACAATCTCCTTTGGGTATCCTATGAAGACACATTTCTCCGATTTGGGTTCGAGCTTATCAGGTTGAAGCTTTTTCACATAAGCATCGCAGCCCCAAACTTTCAGAAACGACAACTTTGGTTTCTTGCCAAACCACAGTTCATAAGGCATCGTCTCAACGGATTTCGATGGTGTCCTATTTAACGTGAATGCAACCGTCTCTAAAGCATAACCCCAAAATGATAACGGTAAATCAGTAAGAGACATCATAGATGGCACCATATCTAATAAAGTACGATTACGACGTTCGGACACACCATTACGCTGTGGTGTTCCGGGTGGCGTGAGTTGCGAAACTATTCTGCATTGTTTCAAATGTAGACCAAACTCGTAACTCAAATATTCTCCTCCACGATCAGATCGTAGAAACTTTATTTTCTTGTTACGATGATTTTCAACTTCACTCTGAAATTCTTTGAACTTTTCAAATGTTTCAGACTTATGTTTCATTAAGTACATATACCCATATCTGCTTAAATCATCTGTGAAGGTGAGAAAATAACGATATCTGCCACGAGGCTCAACATTCATTGGACCACATACATCTGTATGTATGATCTCCAACAAATCCGTTGCTCTCTCCATAGTACCAGAGAACGACATTTTAGTCATCTTACCTATGAGGCACGGTTCGCAAGTACCAAGTGATTCATAATCAAGTGGTTCCAAAAGTCCATCAGTATGGAGTTTCTTCATGCGCTTTACACCGATATGACCTAAACGGCAGTGCCACAAATAAGTTGCACTATCATTATCAACTCTGCATCTTTTGATTTCAACATCATGAATATGTGTATCACTACTATCGAGATTCATCAAAAATAGACCACTCTTCAAGGGTGCATGACCATAAAAGATATTACTCATATAGATAGAACAACCATTATTCTCTGATTTAAATGAATAACCGTCTCGCATCAAACAAGATCCAGATATAATGTTTATGCTCAACGCTGGCACCAAATCACAATTATTTAGGTCTAATACTAATCCCGAAGGTAGATGTAGAGGTAGCGTGCCGACCGCGATCACATCAACTTTGGAACCATTTCCCACGCGCATCATCACCTCGTCCTTAGCCAATCTTCGCTTAATCCGTCGCCCCTGTTTCGAGTTGCAAATGTTAGCAACAGAACCAGTATCAAATACCCAGTTACTACTGCGAGCATTAGTAAGGTACACATCAATAACATGTATATCACATATACCTTTGTTCACTTTGCCATCCTTCTTATCCGCCAAATACTTGGGGCAGTTCCGCTTCCAGTGACCAGTCTGCTTGCAGTAGAAGCACTCAGTCTCAGGCTTAGGTCCAGACTTGGGTTTCTTCTCTTGAGCAGCAACTTGTTTACTGTTCTTCTTGAAGTTCCCTTTCTTCTTCCCTTTGCCCTTTTTCTTGAAACTGGTGGTCTTATTGACCATCAACACTTGATGCTCCTTCTTGATTTCTACCTCCGCGGCTTTTAGCATTGCGAAGAGCTCAGGAATAGTTTTATTCATCCCTTGCATATTATAGTTCATCACGAAGATTTTGTAGCTTGGTGGCAGTGATTGAAGAACTCTGTCAATGACACTATCAACAGGAAGATTAACCCCCAGTTGAGTCAAGTGATTATGATACCCAGACATTTTGAGTATATGTTCACTGACAGAACTATTCTACTCCATCTTGTAGCTATAGAACTTATTGGAGACTTCATATCTCTCAATCTGGACATTTGCTTGAAATATTAACTTCCAACTCCTGGAACATCTCATATGCTCCATGACGTTCAAAACGTCATTGAAGACCCGGTTCTAAGCCGTAAAGCATGGCACACTAAACTATCGAGTAGTCATCAGCTTTCCTCTGCCAGACGTTCATAACATCTGGTGTTGCTCCTGCAGCAGGCTTGGCACTTAGCGGTGCTTCCAGGACGTAATTCTTCTGTGCAGCAGTGAGGATAATCCTCAAGTTACGGACCCAGTCCGTGTAATTGCTACCATCATCTTTCAACTTTGCTTTCTCAAGGAACGCATTAAAATTCAACGGAACAACAGCACGAGCCATCTATCTACAATCAAACATAGACAAGCAAGATACTATCAGGTACTAAGTTCATGATAAATTTAAGTTCAATTAATCTTATTACTTAAGAACTCCCACTTAGAAAGATATCCCTCTAATCCTCTAAGTGATCACGTGATCCAAATCAACTAAACCATGTCCGATCATCACGTGAGATGGAGTAGTATCAATGGTGAACATCAATATGTTGATCATATCTACTATATGATTCACGCTCGACCTTTCGGTCTCCGTGTTCCGAGGCCATATCTGTTATATGCTAGGCTCGTCAAGTTAAACCTGAGTATTCCGCGTGTGCAACTGTTTTGCACCCGTTGTATTTGAACGTAGAGCCTATCACACCTGATCATCACGTGGTGTCTCAGCACGAAGAACTTTCGCAACGGTGCATACTTGGGGAGAACACTTATACTTTGATAATTTAGTGAGGGATCATCTTATAATGCTACCATCAATCAAAGCAAGATAAGATGCATAAAAGATAAACATCATATGCAATCAATATAAGTGATATGATATGGCCATTATCATCTTGTGCTTGTGATCTTCATCTCTGAAGCACCTTCATGATCACCATCGTCACCGGCGCGACACCTTGATCACCATCGTAGCATCGTTGTCGTCTCGCCAATTTTATGCTTCCATGACTATTGCTACCGCTTAGTGATAAAGTAAAGCATTACAGCGTGATTGCATTGCATACAATAAAGCGACAACCATATGGCTCCTGCCAGTTGCCGATAAGTCGGTTACAAAACATGATCATCTCATACAATAAAATTTAGCATCATGTATTGACCATATCACATCACAACATGCCTTGCAAAAACAAGTTAGACGTCCTCTACTTTGTTGTTGCAAGTTTTATGTGGCTGCTACGGGCTTAGCAAGAACTGTTCTTACCTACGCATCAAAACCACAATGATAGTTTGTCAAGTTGGTGCTGTTTTAACCTTCGCAAGGACCGGGCGTAGCCACACTTGGTTCAACTAAAGTTGGAGAAACTGACACCCGCCAGCCACCTGTGTGCAAAGCACGTCGGTAGAACCAGTCTCGCGTAAGCGTACACGTAATGTCGGTTCGGGCCGCTTCATCCAACAATACCGCCGAACCAAAGTATGACATGCTGGTAAGCAGTATGACTTATATCGCCCACAACTCACTTGTGTTCTACTCGTGCACAACATCAACGCATAAAACCTAGGCTCAGATGCCACTATTGGGTAACGTAGTAATTTCAAAAAAATACCTATGCACACGCAAGATCATGGTGATTGAGGGAGTCCTGGATTAGGGGGTGTTCGGGTAGCCGGACTATACCTTCAGCCGGACTCTTGGACTATGAAGATACAAGATTGAAGACTTCGTCCCATGTCCGGATGGGACTTTCCTTGGCGTGGAAGGCAAGCTTGGCGATGCGGATATTCAAGATCTCCTACCATTGTAACCGACTTTATGTAACCCTAACCCTATCCGGTGTCTATATAAACCGGAGGGTTGTAGTCCGTAGGGAATCAACTCCATACACAACAATCATACCATAGGCTAGCTTCTAGGGTTTAGCCTCCTTGATCTCGTGGTAGATCTACTCTTGTACTACCCATATCATCAATATTAATCAAGCAGGAGTAGGGTATTACCTCCATCGAGAGGGCCCAAACCTGGGTAAAAAACATCTTGTCCCTTGTCTCCTGTTACCATCCGGCCTTGACGCACAGTTCGGGACCCCCTACCCGAGATCCGCCGGTTTTGACACCGACATTGGTGCTTTCATTGAGAGTTCCTCTATGTCGTTGCCTTTAGGCCCGATGGCTCCTTTGATCATCAACGATGATACGGTCCAGGGTGAAACTTTTCTCCCCGGACAGATCTTCGTCTTCGGCGGCTTCGCTCTGCGGGCCAATTCACTCGGCCACCTAGAGCAGATCGAAAGCTACGCCCCTGGCCATCAGGTCAGGTTTGGAAGCCTAAACTACACGGCTGACATCCACGGGGACTTGATCTTCGACGGATTCGAGCCATAGCCAAGCGCGCCGCACTGTCTCGATGGGCATGATATAGCTCTGCCGCCGAACAGCGCCTTGGAGGCCGCATACGCATCGGTTTTGACCATTGATTCAGAGCATACTGCGCTGATCGAGGATCAATGGTTAGACGCTGCCTCAGGGGCTACGATCTCAGAGGCGATCGAGCCGAACTCCAGCCCCGCACTCCGCATGGCCCGTGACTTGTGACGCCCCCGATTCAATCATTCACTAACTCATACACGCAAACGTGTACGATCAAGATCAGGGATTCATGGGAAGATATCACAACACCACTCTACAAATAAAATAAGTCATACAAGCATCATATTACAAGCCAGGGGCCTCGAGGGCTCGAATACAAGAGCTCGATCATAGACGAGTCAGCGGAAGCAACAATATCTGAGTACAGACATAAGTTAAACAAGTTTGCCTTAAGAAGGCTAGCATAAAATGGGATACAGATCGAAAGAGGCGCAGGCCTCCTGCCTGGGATCCTCCTAAACTACTCCTGGTCGTCGTCGGCGGGCTGCACGTAGTAGTAGGCACCTCCAGTGTAGTAGGAGTTGTCGTCGACGGTGGCGTCTGGCTCCTGGGCTCCAACATCTGGTTGCGACAACCAGGTAGAAGGGATAGGGGGAAAAGAGGGAGAAAGCAACCGTGAGTACTCATCCAAAGTACTCGCAAGCAAGGAGCTACAGTACATATGCATGGGTATCAAATGGAATAAGGGTATCATATGTGGACTGAACTGCAGAATGCCGGAATAAGAGGGGGATAGCTAGTCCTTTCGAAGACTACGCTTCTGGCAGCCTCCGTCTTGCAGCATGTAGAAGAGAGTAGACTGAAGACCTCCAAGTAGCATCGCATAGCATAACCCTAACCGATGATCCTCCCCTCGTCGCCCTGTGAGAGAGCGATCACCGGTTGTATCTGGCACTTGGAAGGGTGTGTTTTATTAAGTATCCGGTTCTAGTTGTCATAAGGTCAAGGTACAACTCCAAGTCGTCCTGTTACCGAAGATCACGGCTATTCGAATAGATTAACTTCCCTGCAGGGGTGCACCACATACCCCAACACGCTCGATCCCATTTGGCCGGACACACTTTCCTGGGTCATGCCCGGCCGTGGAAGATCAACACGTCGCAGCCCCACCTAGGCACAACAGAGAGGTCAGCACGCCGGTCTAAACCTAAGCGCACAGGGGTCTGGGCCCATCGCCCATAGCACACCTGCACGTTGCGAACGCGGCCGGAAGCAGAACTAGCCCCCTTAATACAAGAGCAGGCTTACGGTCCAATCTGGCGTGCGCCACTCAGTCACTGACGTCACGAAGGCTTCGGCTGATACCACGACGCCGGGATACCCATAACTACTCCCGCGTAGATGGTTAGTGCGTATAGACCAAATGGCCAGACTCAGATCAAATACCAAGATCTCGTTAAACGTGTTAAGTATTCGCGAACGCCGGCTAGGGCCAGGCCCACCTCTCTCCTAGGTGGTCTCAACCTGCCCTGTCGCTCCGCCACAAAGTAACATCCGGGGGCCTTCGGGAACCCAGGCCCACCACTACCTGGATGGAGCCACCTGCCCCTTCAGCCCGCATCTCCGAAAAGTATCACAGGTAAGGTAACTGTGTAAAGTATATTGTATATGCCCGTGATCACCTTCCGAAGTGATCACGGCCCAGTAGTATAGCATGGCAGACGGACAAGAGTGTAGGGCCACTGATGGAACACTAGCTTCCTATACTAAGCAGTAGGATAGCAGGTAATGGTAACAACAGTAGTAGCAAGGACAAGCTATGCATCAGGATAGGAATAACGGAAAGCAGTAACATGCTACACTACTCTAATGCAAGCAGTATAGAGAAGAGTAGGCGATATCTGGTGATCAAAGGGGGGGGCTTGCCTGGTTGCTCTGGCAAGAGAGAGGGGTCGTCAACACCATAGTCGAACTGGGGGTCGCCGGCAGTCTCGGGGTCTACCGGAAAGAAGTAACGGAGGGGGAACACAATAAATAACAGTGCAATCAAAGCATCACAAGGCATAACATGACAATACACGGTGCTAGGGGTGCCCTAACGCGGTAAGAGGTGATACCGGGGAAGGGGGAAACATCCGGGAAAGTATCCCCGGTGTTTCGCGTTTTCGGGCAGAGGAGCCGGAGGGGGAAAGTTGCGAGTTCGATAGGTTAGGGGGGTGTGGCAGACGAACGGGTTGCGTATCCAGATTCGTCTCGCCGTTTTGAACAACTTTCATGTAGAAAGTATTTTCATCTGAGCTACGGTTTATTTTATATTAATTCTAAAAGACTTAATTCATTTTTAGGATTTATCAGAAATTAATTTAATTTGAAAACGTTTATTGCGCCATCATGACGTCAGCGGTCAGCGTTGACCGTTGACCGGTCAAACAAGGCAGTGGGGCCCAACTGTCATTCACTGTTTACCTAATCAAATAATTAAGGCTAATTAACAGTGTTAATTAGATTAACTAACAGGATTAACTAAGTTAATTAATTATCTTAACTAATTAATTATTATTTTTACTATTATTTTTATTCTTTTTTAAAAGAAAAAGTTCCAGGGGGTGGGGCCTGCCTGTCATTGGCCCCAGGGGGGCCTAGCGGGTTCGGGCGCTGGAGCGGACAACCGGCCAGGGCGACAGGGAGCCCCGCCCAGAAGGGCGCGGCCGCGCTGGCGGGTGCCGGCCGCGGCGGCAGGCAACGAGCAGTGGCTGCGGTGGCGGCACGGGCCGGTGCACGCGGAAGGGCGCAGACCACGGTGAGGAACGGCGAGGCGCAGGTGAGGGGCGCAGCCGGCGCGAGCGGTGCCCGGGGCGAGGCCGTGGCCGGAGCGGTGCACTGCCCGCGGTGAAGCGGCGAGCAGGGGCCGTGGCAGGGGAGCCTAGTGGCGTGGAGCGCGCGATGGATGAGGCCACTGAGGGCGGGCGGCGCGAGCTACGGCACGGGCGTGCGAGTGCGACGAGCGGCCGGAGTGGGCGGGCACGGCGTCGGTCGTGCGGACGAGGCCGTGGCGCACGGGGCAGAGGGAGGAGGAGGGCGCGGCCCTCACCGGCGTTGGTGAGGAGAGGGGCGTCGAGGTGCGTGGAGGCCGTTCGGGGAGGAGGACGGGGACGACAGGGCGACGACGGAGACGAGGTCGTCGACGGAGAGGACGGCGGCATCACGGTCGAGGCGGCAAGGTGCTCCGGCGAGGTAGGCGCCGAGAGAGTGGGCGAGGAGGCGACGTCGTCGGAGACCTCGGGCGATGGTGGACGGCGACGGGTAGCCGCAGGGCGTCGGGGGCGATGGGATTGGGGCCGATCCCGATCCAGTTCGATTGGGGAGGAGAAGGGGATCGTGGGGGGGGCAAGTGGGGTGTCGGCTGGGTTAGGGTTTGACCAGGGGGGGTTATGGGGGTGAGGGGTGTGGCCGGTTGGGCCGGTGGCCGAACGGGCCGGCCTGCTGGGCCGAAGCCCAGTGGGAGGGGCCTTTCTCTCTTTTCCTTTTTTTCTTTTGTTTGTTTTCTATTTTCTTTTATTATTTCTTTCTTTCTTTATTTTAGTTGCATTTTAATTTAGTAAAATATACACTTAGTATTTCAACTTAGTCCATAGTCACAAAAAAAAATCTAGACCCCAAATAACTTAGTTTGACATTTTATTATTTATAAAAGGTATTTAATTAATTGTTTTGCTACTGTTTTATTTATCTCATAGTATTTAAACATTTTATAAATGTGCGGTTTTCCCATCATAATTATCTATGCAATATTTGGTTCACTCCGAACATTTTAGTTTTAATATTTGAAAACTTTTATCGTTTGCCTGATTTTGAATTTGAATTTGAATCATTTACGAACTAACTCGGGATTAGCAACAGTAATCGTGGTGACATGGCATCATTACCAGAGGGTTACTGTAGCTTGATTAACCGGGCGTCACAGACTCCGAGGATCCGGACTCCTCCCCGGACTCCGACCCCCCCGCGCCCCTGCCAATCGAATCCGATTGGGCGCCGATAATGGAGTTCACCGCCGCAGACATCTTTCAGCATTCGCCTTTTGGCAACATCCTGAACTCTCTTAAGTCTCTCTCTTTATCAGGAGAGCCCTGGCCGGACTACGGTCAGCGAGGGTGGGATATGGACGATAAGGAAATTCAAATCCCACCCACCACCCACTTTGTAGCCACTGTCGATGATCTAATCGACATGCTTGACTTCAGTTCCGAAGATATCGACGGCATGGACGACGATGTAGGAGACGAACAGGAACCAGCACCTGTAGGGCGCTGGAAGGCCACCTCGTCATATGACATATATATGGTGGATACTCCAAAAGATGGAGATGGCGATGGAACAGTGGGGGGTGATGCCCCCAAGAAACAGCCAAAGCGCCGGCGTCAACGGCGCCGCTCTAAATCCCGCCAAAGCAAAAACGGTGATTCCGGCACGGGAGATAATACTACCCCGGATAACGCTGAAGAACACCCACCTCAGCAAGATTCGGCACAGGAAGATGGAGAAGCCAGCCCTCATGAGAGAGCGGCAAACCGAGAGGTCGAGGATGATAACTATACGCCTCCCTCCGAAGACGAGGCAAGCCTCGATGACGACAAATTCGTCATACCATCAGACCCCGCCGAACAAGAGTGTTTTAAACGCAGGCTTTTAGCCACGGCAAGCAGCCTCAAGAAAAAGCAGCAACAGCTTAAAGCTGCCCAAGATTTGCTAGCTGACAGATGGACTGAAGTCCTTATGGCCGAAGAGTATGAACTCGAACGCCCCTCCAAGAGTTACCCGAAGCGCAGGCCGCTACCCCGATCAGAGGAGGAAGCACCTACATCACCAGCGCATGACATGGCAGACCGGCCACCTCGCGGCCGCGACAGAGAGGCCCCTCGGCCCTCCACCCAAGCCATGCCCCGACGCCGCTCAACTAAGGCACGGGAAAATGTGCCCGACCTATGAGACATACTAGAGGATAAGGCAAGACAAACAAGATCGATCTACGGATCGCGCAGGCACCCTACGGCATGTGACAATGATCTTCACTCCGGATACAACAAATCCGGCCGGGCCGAACACAACAGACATAGCGCTTCCGAGCTACGTCGTGATATAGCCCAGTACAGAGGCGCCGCACACCCGCTATGCTTCACGAATGAAGTAATGGATCATAAAATCCCAGAGGGTTTCAAACCCATAAACATCGAATCATACGATGGCACAACAGACCCGGCGGTATGGATCGAGGATTATCTCCTTCACATCCACATGGCACGCGGCGATGATCTACACGCCATCAAATACCTCCCGCTCAAACTTAAAGGACCGGCCCGGCATTGGCTTAATAGCTTGCCAGCAGACTCAATCGGTTCTTGGGAGAACCTGGAAGCCGCATTCCTCGACAACTTCCAGGGCACTTACGTGCGACCGCCGGATGCCGACGACTTAAGCCACATAATTCAACAGCCAGAGGAATCGACCAGACAATTCTGGACACGGTTCCTAACAAAGAAAAACCAAATAGTCGACTGTCCGGACGCAGAGGCCCTAGCAGCCTTCAAGCATAACATCTGCGACGAGTGGCTTGCCCGGCACCTGGGACAGGAAAAGCCGAAATCCATGGCAGCCCTCATGACACTCATGACCCGCTTTTGCATGGGAGAAGACAGTTGGCTAGCTCGCAGTAACAACTTATCAAAGAACCCTGGTAATTCGGATACCAAGGACAAAAGTGGCAGGACACGTCGGAATAAGCAAAAACGCCGCGTTAACAGCGACAGCAATGAAGACACGGCAGTCAATGCCGGATTCAAAGGCTATAAATCCGGTCAGTGGAAAAAGCCATTCAAAAAGAATACTCAGGGCCCGTCCAGTTTGGACCGAATACTCTATCGCTTGTGCCAGATACATGGCACCCCCGAAAGGCCAGCCAACCACACTAACAGGGATTGTTGGGTGTTCAAGCAGGCAGGCAAGTTAAGGGCCGAAAACAGAGACAAGGGGCTGCACAGCGACGACGAGGAGCCCAAGCCGCCGAACAACAATGGACAGAAGGGCTTTCCCCCACAAGTGCGGACGGTGAACATGATATACGCAACCCACATTCCCAAGCGGGAGCGGAAGCGTGCGCTACGGGACGTATACGCGATAGAGCCAGTCACCCCAAAGTTCAACCCATGGTCGTCCTGCCCGATCACTTTTGATCGAAGGGACCATCCCACTAGCATCCGTCATGGCGGCTACGCCGCATTGGTTCTCGACCCAATCATCGACGGATTTCATCTCACAAGAGTCCTCATGGACGGCGGCAGTAGCCTGAACCTGCTTTATCAAGATACAGTGCGGAAAATGGGCATAGATCCCTCAAGGATTAAGCCCACAAGAACGACCTTTAAAGGCGTTATACCAGGTGTAGAAGCCAACTGTACAGGCTCAGTAACACTTGACGTGGTCTTTGGATCCCCGGAAAATTTCTGAAGCAAAGAGTTAATCTTCGATATAGTCCCGTTTTGCAGTGGCTATCACGCCCTGCTCGGACGAACCGCATTTGCAAAGTTCAATGCGGTGCCGCACTACGCATATCTCAAGCTCAAGATGTCAGGCCCTCGAGGAGTAATTACGGTCAACGGAAACACCGAACGCTCCCTCCGTACGGAGGAGCATATGGCGGCTCTCGCAGCGGAGGTACGAAGTAGCCTTCTCAGGCGATTATCCAGTCCGGCCATTAAAAAGCCAGACACTGCCAAGCGCGCCCGGAGTAACCCACAGCAGGACCGCCTGGCACACTCTGAGCAAGTGTAGCAATGCGGCCCCAACCCCAGCTATCGCGACATAGCGAAACCAGTACCTCGCGTACATAACTACGCCCTTGAAATACCATGGGCACAGGGGAAGGGCACAATAACGGCACGCCCAGAATACGGCTTAAAACGTACTAGGGGCTGCCGGATTCTCTTTTTAATTTTTTCTTACCTTCAGGACTCCATACTTCGGACGACCTGTTCGGCAATTCGACTGCCGCACAAATGATGCAAGATCCAGGGAGGCAGACAAGCCATGCCGCACTATGGAACTCCCAGGTGGTCTCTGTTACGAGCGGTATACCTGTTTTAAATACAATTCCGCGGCCTGCCCCCGGTCAAGACATACTGAATAGTCCAATATCTTTTGCTTACCGCACTATTTGTATCGTTCGGCTTTGATAAATAGCCTTTATATAAACAATGCATAGCTTTTGTCTATTTTCTGCATTACTCTCTTTTATATATGTTCATTAATGACATGTTGCACCCGTACATTGTGGTACGGCAAGTACGCCAGGGGCTTCGGTACCCTTTAATATGGTGTGAGAAGTCCGTACACTTTCACAAGTGCGGCACCCCGAACTTATAGCACTATATGCATCGGCTCCGAATCATGATTTGGGTCAATAGTTGGGTTTGCCCGGCTCCTATGTTTTGGTGCCTTACGTTCCGCTATATCGGCTAAGGTAGCACTAGGAGAACCACTACGATTGTGCCCCGGTTGAGCTGGGTTAAGCACCTCAGTGGAGAAAGCTAAAACTGACTGTCATGATGAGGCGAGAGACCGGTCGCTATTCGAGAGGTTTTTTCGAGTCCCTAAAGACTTATGCCGCTTCGAGCGAGGAGCCGGATTTGTCCGGCCAAGGAGTGGATAGCGCCCCGAACTCGGTCTTCCGAACTAGGGGCTTCGCCGAAATTTAAAATTATAAAGTTCTATGGCTAAGTGAGAGTGTTCAAGCATTATAGTCCGATTGCCTGGTTCGTTGTGCTGAGCGCCTCCCTCGAAGGACCCAACTATGGGAAAAAGAGCGCTCAGGTTTATCCCGAACACCCCAGCACTAGTGGCATGGGGGCAGAAGCCGATGACTGGCCATATCTCAATTTTTTGATAAACGGCCGCACAGAAAATAATATTTTAAATTCAACAAGCATTGCTTAAGCGCCTATGAACAAGTTTTCAGCGCACAGGATAAAAATGAGCGAGTTTATTCAAAAATTACATCCTTGGTACATTCATCCGCCACAAGGCGGGCACCCGCAAGAACATCCTTGTAATAGTTCTCGGGCATGCGATGCTCCTTCCCCGGCGGCGGCCCGTCCTTCACAAGCTTCTCACCGTCCAGCTTACCCAGTGCACCTTTGCATGGGCAAGGGCCCGACGGGCACCTTCGATGCAGACAGAGCGCTTGATGACCTCGAGCCTTGGACAGGCCTCCACCAGCCGCCGCACCAGCCCGAAGTAGCTCCTAGGCAGGGCCTCTCCGGGCCACAGCCGAACTATGAAGCCCTTCATGGCCTGTTCGGCCGCCTTGTGGAGCTCGACCAGCTGTTTCAGCTGATCGCTCAAGGGCACAGGGTGTCCGGCCTCAGCATACTGAGACCAGAACACATTCTCCGTCGAGCTGCCCTCTTCAGCTCGGTAGAATGCGGCGGCGGCGGATACGCTGCGGGGAAGATCTGCGAATGCCCCTGGAGAACTCCGGATTCGGGTAAGTAACAAGTAGTTTACTTTTATATTTCTGCTTTGCATAAAGAATGCCTTACCCGCTGCTATGTTCTTAATCTCCTCCAACTCTAGGAGGGCCTTTTGGGCTTCGGCCTTGGCAGACTTGGCAGTCTCAAGGGCCGCCGCGAGCTCGGACGCTTGGGTCTTTGACTCAAGCTCCAAACTCTCATGTTTTTTCATGAGAGCCTGAAGCTCTTGCTGCACCTCGCCGACCTGAGCCCCAAGTTTCTCTCGCTCGGTGCGCTCCACGGCCGTTTTCTTTTCGGCCTCGGACAGCGCCTGCTTGAGGGTCGCCACCTCAGTCGTGGCCCCTATAATAAGCAGTGCAATCCTGTTATTTTTTGCAATCACGCCTCTCTATAGGCACTTTTTCTATAAGGTATTTCCTACCTTCTTTTTCCTCGAGCTGCCGCTTGGCAAGGCCGAGCTCTTGCTCGGTCCGCTTGAGGTCCTGTTTCAGGACACCCACCTCCGCAGTCAGTACAGCGGTGGATAGCAGCGAAGCCTGCACACACATATTGACTCTTTATTGTTAGACTCCTGCGAAATTTACTAGATCCTCTATTCAGCTTTTCTTTCCGAACGCCAAACAGAGCATCAGGGGCTACTGTCTATGCGGTTATATTTTTACATATTTTTACTTACCTCGAAGCCTGTTAGGAGGCTAGCGCAAGCTTCACTCAGTCCGCTCTTGGCGGACTGAACCTTCTGGATCACCGTACTCATAATAGTACGGTGCTCCTCGTCGATGGAGGCGCTGTCAAGCACCTCGAGCAGATTGTCCGGCACCTCCGGTTGGACGGAGGCCACCGGCTCAGAAGGCTTGCCCCTCTTGGAAGGAGTTCGCCTACCGCGGTCCGGAACTGTTGAAGATTCCGGCGCGGTGTCCGGCACAAAGCCGGACTTGGAGCCCTGGGGGGTCTTGTCCCCTTTACTCCTGGGGTCCGGGAGGTCGCCCTGCGGCTCCTCCAGGACCACCTCCTCCTGCCCCGGAGCTCGTTGCGACGCCACTTCGGCGTCGTCCGCAGTGCGGGGGGAGACAGCGGGCGGAACTGAGTTCACGTCCGATGAATCCAGGGAGCCGCTCGACGACTCGTTGAGTTCGGCCCGGGGCGGGCTGCATAATTATGTTCAACATTAGGGAAAGCTGTGCAACAAAGGAACATCATGAGTTATTCTGATATCTGAACTTACGATTTCACCGGACGCTTGGCCCTGTTTGGCCACTCCTCTTTTCCCTCTTCGGCGTTGGGGGCGTAGTTCGGCGGAGGGGTCTTCCTTTTCCTAGACCCCTCGGCCTCCCCCGTTGGGGCGGCCTTCCTCTTCTCTCCTCCCCCCGCTGGGGGGGGGAGGTTTCTTCTTCCTCCTCCTCATCTTCACGGGGGGAGTGCGTCTCGGACTCGTCGGACGACGAGTCCGACACCACCATATGCCGGGAACTCTTTCGAGTCCCCGTGGCCTTCTTCTTCTTGGCCTTCTTCTCCGGCACCACATAAGGTGCCGGAACCAGCAGCTTCTCTAGTAGAGCGGGGGCTGGGTCTTCGGGCAAGGGAGCCGGACAGTTAATCGATCCGGACTTCGCCCGCCAAGCCTGTCAAAGGTAAGGGAGCTTAGATCCCGCATAGAGTCAAACTATGAAAAAACTCAACATCCTGTAAAAGGTGAAAATAGCTTACCTCGCTAGCGTGACGCTGTGAGCTGTATCCGCGGTCCTCGGAAGCAGATGTGGGAGCCTCGGCGCCTTTGGTTGGCACCTTCCAGACATCTTCATACGTCGTGTCGAAGAGCCTGTTAAGGGTTTGGTGCTGCGCCGGGTTGAACTCCCACATATTAAGGCCCCGTTGTTGACACGGGAGGATCCGGCGGACGAGCATAACCTGGACTACATTGACGAGCTTGATCGGCTTGCTCACCAGGGACTGGATGCATGTCTGCAGTCCGGTCACCTCTTTTTCGTCGCCCCACGACAGGCCCGTCTCTTTCCAGGACATAAGCCGCGTGGGGGGTCCGGATCGGAACTCGGGGGTTGCGATCCATTTCAGACCGCGCGGCTCGGTGATGTAAAACCACCACGATTGCCACCCCTTCAGGGTCTCCACGAAGGAGCCCTCGAGCCATAGGACGTTGGCCATCTTGCCCGCCATGGCGCCTCCGCATTCCGCCTGGCTGCCGCGCACCACCTTGGGCTTGACGTTGAAGGTCTTGAGCCAGAGGCCGAAATGGGGGCGGATGCGGAGGAAGGCCTCGCACACGACGATGAACGCCGAGATGTTTAGGATGAAGTTTGGGGCCAGATCGTGGAAATCCAGGCCATAGTAAAACATGAGCCCCCGGACAAATGGGTGGAGTGGAAAACCCAGTCCGCGGAGGAAGTGGGGAAGGAATACTACCCTCTCATGGGGCCTTGGGGTGGGGAGAAGCAGCCCCTCCTCGGGAAGCCGGTGCGCGATGTCTTTGGACAAGTATCCGGCCTTCCTTAGCTTTTTGACATGGCCCTCCGTGACGGAGGAGACCATCCACTTGCCTCCCGCTCCGGACATTGCTGGAGAAGGTTGAGGTGGGAAGTGCGGGCTTGGGCGCTGGAGCTCGAGTGCGCAGGAGATGGATAGGCAAAAGAGGAAGAAGGCGTAGGTAAAAGGGTGGATCCTTATCCCCTTATATGGGCAGATGCGGTTATGCGTCCCTACCAGCCTAGTAAAACTCGCTTGCCTCCCAAGCGCCGCGATAAATGGCGTGGTTGGGTTACCCACGTCCGTATTGATGAGAATCCCGTAAAGGGGGTACACGATCTCTGCTTTGACAAGACGTGCCAAGGAAACCGCCTCGCAAAACATGCTGAGGTGGAAAAGTAAAAACGATTCGAGTAAAGGACTTGGCCGTAGTGTGATGACGCACTGCGGAATACGTCGGCAGATTTGATTTGTGTCAATATTACTCTCTCTATGGAAATATGTGGAAACTTATTTTGCAGAGCCGGACACTACTCTTGGTGTTTACAATCTTCTATGAAGGACTTGGAGGAGGAACCCGCCTTGCAATGCCGAAGACAATTTGCGCGCCGGACTCGTCGTCATTGAAGCCTGGTTCAGGGGCTACTGAGGGAGTCCTGGATTAGGGGGTGTTCGGGTAGCCGGACTATACCTTCAGCCGGACTCCTGGACTATGAAGATACAAGATTGAAGACTTCGTCCCGTGTCCGGATGGGACTTTCCTTGGTGTGGAAGGCAAGCTTGGCGATGCAGATATTCAAGATATCCTACCATTGTAACCGACTTTATGTAACCCTAACCCTATCCGTGTCTATATAAACTGGAGAGTTGTAGTCCGTAGGCAATCAACTCCATACACAACAATCATACCATAGGCTAGCTTCTAGGGTTTAGCCTCCTTGATCTCGTGGTAGATCTACTCTTGTACTACCCATATCATCAATATTAATCAAGCAGGAGTAGGGTATTACCTCCATCGAGAGGGTCCGAACCTGGGTAAAAGACATCTTGTCCCTTGTCTCCTGTTACCATCCGGCCTTGACGCACAGTACGGGACCCCCTACCCGAGATCGCCGGTTTTGACACCGACAGTGATGCATAGCAACGAGAGGGGAGAGTGTTGTGTACATACCCTCATAGACCGTTCGCGGAAGCGTTGTATCAATGCGGTTAATGTAGTCGTACGTCTTCACGTCCGACCGATCCAAGTACCGAAAGCATGGCACCTCCGAGTTCTGCACACATTCGGCTCTGTGATGTCCTCGCCTTCTCGATCCAGCAAGAGGGGCGAAGTAGTAGATGAGTTCCGGCAGCACGACGGCGTGGTAACGGTGTTGGTGAAGAACAATCTCCGCAGGGCTTCGCCTAAGCACTACGAAAACTATGACGAAGGATAAACTAGAGGGGACGGGGTTGCCGGCACACGGCTTGGTGTTTCTTGATGTGTCTTTGGTGCTAGCCCTACCCCTCTATTTATATGTTGAGCCCTGGGGTCGAAACTTGGAGTAAAAGCCTCCTCAAAGTCGGTTTCACCCGAAAGGCAAGAGTCCTTCTCGAACTCCAGGGCTAGACGCCAGGGTTCCCAGCGTCTACCCCCTAGACGCCAGGGTTCCTGGCGTCTAGCCTCTGGTCTCCGCAAAACTTCCTTTTGCACTTTCCAAAAGCCTCGTGGGCTTTCCCCTTTGGCCCAGATAAAGTGTTCTCGTGCCCAAACATTTCGGGAAATATCCGGAACCCCTTCCGGAGATCAAACACTACTATCCCATATATCAAACTTTATCTCTGGACCATTCCGGAGTTCCTCGTCATGTCCGTGATCTCATCTCGGACTCCGAACAACATTCGGTCATCAACATACATAACTCATATAGTACTATATCGTCAATGAACGTTAAGCGTGCGGGCCCTACGGGTTTGAGAACTATGTAGACATGACCGAGACACCTCTTTGGTCAATAACCAATACCGGGACCTGGATGCCCATATTGGCTCCTACATATTCTACGAATATCTTTATCGGTCAGACCGCATAACAACATACGTTGTTCCCTTTGTCATCGGTATGTTACTTGCCCGAGATTCGATCGTCGGTATCTCAATACCTAGTTCAATCTCGTTACCGGCAAGTCTCTTTACTCGTTCCATAATACATCATCCCGCAACTAACTTATTAGTTGCAATGCTTGCAAGGCTTGAGTGATGTGTATTACCGAGAGGGCCCAGAGATACCTCTCCGACAATCGGAGTGACAAATGCTAATCTCGAAATACGCCAACCCAACAAGTACCTTCGGAGACACCTGTAGAGCACCTTTATAATCACCCAGTTACGTTGTGACTTTTGGTAGCACACAAAGTGTTCCTCCGGTAAACGGGAGTTGCATAATCTCATAGTTAAAGGAACATGTGTAAGTTATGAAGAAAGCAATAGCAACAAACTAAACGATCAAGTGCTAGGCTAACGGAATGGGTCAAGTCAATCACATCATTCTCCTAATGATGTGATCCCATTAATCAAATGACAACTCGTGTCTATGGTTAGGAAACATAACCATCTTTGATCAACGAGCTAGTCAAGTAGAGGCATACTAGTGACACTCTGTTTTGTCTATGTATTCACACATGTATTATATTTCCGGTTAATACAATTCTAGCATGAATAATAAACATTTATCATGATATAAGGAAATAAATAATATCTTTATTATTGCCTCTAGGGCATATTTCCTTCAATATTTTCTTACTCAAGTGTAACTTGGCTAAGAGAATCGTTAGTGGAATCAAGAGAACTACTAGAAGCAACAACATTGGATTTAGCATGATGGTTGTTACTACTAGAAGAAGAATCTTTCTTGTTCTTGTTGCTAGATTTAACTTGTGGCATGTAAGTGGACAAGAGTAAACGCTTGGCAATGTAAGAAGAACTTTTGTTGCAAAGACCATCATTGATTGCTTTTAATAACTCATGCTCTTGTTCAAGGTTGAGCTTTTCAAAATGTAGCTTCTCATGAGTCTTTAAAAGTTCTCGATGATCTTCCAAGGTAGTTTCATGAGCTAACTTAAGAGTGTTTAGTTCTTTAGTTAGACGCTCAATCTCCTTCTTATCATTGTCATTCATTTTATCTTTATTATCATGATTAATAGCAAGTTCATCATAGTTTTCATAACTAGAGTTGTCAACAAGTAAATCATCATCACCTAGCAAATCATCTTCATCACTATTGAAATCAACATACTCGGGGTGTGATACCTTTGGGCCTTTAGCCATGAAGCATCTTCCAATCCCTTCATTTGGTGAGTCAAATATGTCGTAGGAGTTGGTTGACACAAGTGCTAGACCGGCAACACCTTCATCTTGAGTATATTCGGAGTCGGAGTGATAACTTCTCTCGGAGTGATCTCAGAGTCGGAGCCGGATACCCATTCACCAACATGAGCTTGATGTCTTTGTTTTGTGTAGATCTTTGATGACTTGTCCTTCCTTCCCGAATCCTTGCTTCTCCGTGATGTTCTTCATTCATAACGGCCATCTCTACTCCTTCCCTCTCTTGGTGGTGATTCTTCTCTTCTACTTCTTCTTTTGGGATAATCTTCTCTTCTTTTGTAGGGAGTCATACACTCATTGGAATAGTGTCCGGGTCTACCACAATTGTAGCAATTGCACATACAACTAGAAGATCTTTTGTCATTGTAGGACCTTGACTTGGAACTTCTTTCCTTGCTTCTACTCTTGTAAAACTTGTTGAAGTTCTTCACCATTAGGCTCAACTCTTCGTTGAAGGTGTGTTTCTCACTTGATGATGTGGGAGTATCACATGAGGCTTTGTAAGCACCACTTGACTTGTTGTGAAGCTCTTCCTTATCCTTAAGTGACATCTCATGAGCAACAATCATTCCAATGACTTCCGTTGGCTTGAGATCTTTGTAATTCGGTATCATTTGGATCAGTGTGCACACGATATCATATTTTCCATCCAAGGCTCTTAGGATCTTCTTGATGATGAATCTATCAGTCATCTCTTCACTTCCTAAGCCTACAATCTCATTTGTGATGAGAGCAAGCCTAGAGTACATTTCAGCGACACCTTCACCGTCCTTCATTTTGAACTTGTCAAGTTGACTTTGAAGCACATTCAATTTGGATTCCTTGACGGAGTCGGTACCTTCGTGCATATCAATCAAAGTGTTCCAAATTTCCTTTGCATTCTCAAGACGGCTAATTTTGTTGAATTCTTCGGGGCACAATCCGTTGAAGAGAATATCACAAGCTTGAGCATTGTATTGCAGCATCTTTAACTCTTCCGCGCTAGCTTCACGGTTCGGTTCTCTCCCATCAAAGAATTCACCTTGCAAGCCAATACACACAATAGCCCAAACGGTGGGGTTATGTCCAAGAATATGCATTTTCATCTTATGCTTCCAACTAGCAAAATTAGTACCATCAAATTAAGGACCTCTACGGTGGTAATTTCCCTCACTAGACGCCATACTCTCCTAGGTTGTGAAACCAAGGCTATGATCACCAAAAGCTATGGAAATCAAGGCAAATGGAGACCAAAGCTCTGATACCACTTGTAGGATCGAAAGTATTTCTAGAGAGGGGGTGATTAGACTACTTGACCAAATAAAAATCTAGCCTTTTCCCAATTTTAAGTCTTTGCAGATTTTACCAACTTAGCACAAACAAGTAATCAACCTACACATGCAATTCTAAGAGTATAGCAGTGGAATGTAAAACAATTGCATATGAAGGTAAAGGGAGGAGTTTAGAGGGAGCAAACGCAATGTAGACAGAGAGATTTTTGGCGTGGTTCCGATATGTGGTGCTATCGTACATCCACGTTGATGGAGACTTCGACCCACGAAGGGTAACGGTTGCGCGAGTCCACGGAGGGCTCCACCCACGAAGGGTCCACGAAGAAGCAACCTTGTCTATCCCACCATGGCCATCGCCCATGAAGGACTTGCCTCACTAGGGTAGATCTTCACGAAGTAGGAGATCTCCTTGCCCGTACAAACTCCTTGGTTCAACTCCACAATCTTGACGGAGGCTCCCAAGTGACACCTAACCAATCTAGGAGACACCACTCTCCAAAAGGTAATAGATGGTGTGTTGATGATGAACTCCTTGCTCTTGTGCTTCAAATGATAGTCTCCTCAACACTCAACTCTCTCTCATAGGATTGGATTTGGTAGAAAGATGATTTGAGTGGAAAGCAACTTGAGGAAGGCTAGAGATCAAGATTTATGTGGTTGGAATGGAATATCTTGACCTCAACACAAGTGTAGGTGGTTCTCTCTCAGAAAATGTGTGCTGGAAGTGTAGGCATATTCTGATCGCTCTCTCCACGAATGAAGAGTGGGTGAACGGGTATTTATTGAAGGAAATATGCCCTAGAGGCAATAATAAAGTTATTCTTTATTTCCTTATATCATGATAAATGTTTATTATTCATGCTAGAATTTTATTAACTGGAAACTTAGTACATGTGTGAATACATAGACAAACAGAGTGTCACTGGTATGCCTCTACTTGACTAGCTCGTTGAATCAAAGATGGTTAAGTTTCCTAGCCATAGACATGAGTTGTCATTTGATTAATGGGATCACATCATTAGAGAATGATGTGATTGACTTGACCCATTCTGTTAGCTTAGCACGGTGATCGTTTAGTTTGTTGCTACTGCTTTCTTCATGACTTAGACATGTTCCTCTGACTATGAGATTATGCAACTCCCGAATACCGGAGGAACACTTTGTGTGCTACCAAACGTCACAACGTAACTGGGTGATTATAAAGGTGCTCTACAAGTGTCTCCGATGGTACTTGTTGAGTTGGCATAGATCAAGATTAGGATTTGTCACTCCGATTGTCAGAGAGGTATCTCTGGGCCCTCTCGGTAATGCACATCACTATAAGGGCTCCTTTGATACAAAGGAAATGCATAGGATTTTTACAGGATTTGGATCCTTAGGATTTTTTTCTGTGATGGTCGTTTGATTTGTAGGATGAAATCCTTAGGATTTTTTCCATAGGATTCATTTATACTACATTTTGGAGGAAACTTTTCATCCACTCAAACTTCTTTGTAGAATTCCTTTGCTTTTCTTGTGCTATCAAACACTTCTCCAAATCCCATATGATACAAGAGGACATGACACTGTATTCCTACATTTTTCCTATTCCTACGTTTTGAGAATCCTGAGAATCAAAGAGGCCCTAAGCCTTGCAAGCAATGCAACTAATGAGTAATTGCGGGATGATGTATTACAGAATGAGTAAAGAGACTTGTAGGTAACGAGAATGAGCTAGGTATTGAGATACCGACGATCGATTCTCGGGCAATTAACATACCGATGACAAAGGGAACAACGTATGTTGGTATGCGGTTTGACCGATAAAGATCTTCGTAGAATATGTATGAGCCAATATGAGCATCCAGGTTCCGCTATTGGTTATTTACCGGAGACGTGTCTCGGTCATGTCTACATAGTTCTTGAACTCGTAGGGTCCGCACGCTTAACGTTCGATGACGATCGGTAATATGGGTTTATGTGTTTTTATGTACCGAAGGTAGTTCGGAGTCCTGGATGATATCAGGGACATTACGAGGAGTCTCAAAATGGTCGAGATGTAAAGATCGATATATTGGACGACTATATTCGGACAACGGAAAGGTTCTGAATGATTCGGGTATTTTTCGGAGTACCGGAGAATTATGGGAATTCGCCGGGGAGTATATGGGCCTTATTGGGCTTTAGGGGGAAGAGAGAGGGGAGGCTGCGCGCCCCACCAAGGCTTAGTCCGAATTGGACTAGGGGGAGGGGCTGCACTCCCTCCTTCCTTCTCTTCTCTTTTCCCTTTCCTTCTCTCCTACTCCTACTACATGGAAGGGGGGAATCCTACTCCCGGTGGGAGTAGGACTCCCCAGGGCGCGCCATAGTAGAGGGCCGGCCCTCCCCCTCCTCCACTCCTTTATATATGGGGGAGGGGCACCCTAGGACACACAAGTTGATTGTTCCAAGCCGTGTGCGGTGCCCCCTCCACCATAATCCACCTCGATCATATCGTAGCGGTGCTTAGGTGAAGCCCTGCGTCGGTAGCAACATCATTACCGTCATCACGCCGTCGTGCTGACGGAACTCTCCCGTGAAGCTCTGTTGGATCGGAGTTCGTGGGACGTCATCGAGCTGAACGTGTGCTGAACTCGGAGGTGTCGTATGTTCGGTACTTGGATGGGTCGGATCGTGAAGACGTAGGACTACATCAACCGCGTTCTCATAACGCTTCCGCTTACGGTCTACGAGGGTACGTGGATGATACTCTTCCCTCTCGTTGCTATGCATCACCTTGATCTTGTGTGGGCGTAGATTTTTTTTGAAATTACTACGTTACCCATCAGTGGCATCCGAGCTAGGTTTATGCATAGATGTTATATGCACGAGTAGAACACAAAGGAGTTGTGGGCGTGAGTATATACATATTGCTTGCCGTCACTAGTTGATTCTTGATTCAACGGCATTGTTGGATGAAGCGGCCCAGACCGACATTACGCGTACGCTTACGCAAGACTGGTTCTACCGACGTGCTTCGCACATAGGTGGCTAGTGGGTGTCTGTTTCTCCAACTTTAGTTGAATCGGATTCAATGAACAGGGTTCTTTCTGAAGATCAAAAAGCAATCACTATACTATGTTGTGGTTTTTGAAGCGTATGTAAGAACGGTTCTTGCTCAGCCCGTAGCAGCCACGTAAAACTTGCAACAACAAAGTAGAGGACGTCTAACTTGTTTTTGTAGGGCATGTTGTGATGTGATATGGTCAAGACGTGATGAGATATAAATTGTTGTATGAGATGATCATGTTTTGTTAGAGTTATCGGCAACTCGCAGGAGCCTTATGGTTGTCTCTTTATTGCATAAGATGCAAGTGCCATGTAATTGCTTTACTTTATCGCTATGCAATAGCAATAGTTGCAAAAGCAATAATTGGTGAGACGACCATGTGACAACATGTTGATAAAAGATCAAGATGGGAGATCATGGTGTCATGCTGATAACAATGGAGATCATGGCAGTACTTTGGAGAGATCAAAGGCACACGATGATGATGGCCATATCATGTCACATATTTTTGATTGCATGTGATGTTTATCTTTTATACATCTTATTTTGCTTAGTTCGGCAGTAGCTTTATAAGATCCCTTACTATAAATTTCAAGGTACAAGTGTTCTCCCTGAGTATGCACCGTTGCCAAAGTTCGTCGTGCCGAGACACCACATGATGAACGAGTGTGATAAGCTCTATGTTCACATACAACAGTTGTAAGCCAGTTTTGCACACGTAGAAATACTCGGGTTAAACTTGACGAGCCTAGCATATGCAGATATGGCCTCGGAACACTGGAGACTGAAAGGTCGAGCGTGAATCATATAGTAGATATGATCAACATAATGATGTTCACCATTGAAAACTACTCCATCTCACGTGATGATCGGACATGGTTTAGTTGATTTGGACCACGTGATCATTTAGATGACTAGAGGGATGTCTATCTAAGTGGGAGTTCTTACGTAATATCATTAATTGAACTTAAATTTATCATGAACTTAGTCCTGATAGTATTTGCATATCTATGTTGTAGATCAATAGCTCGCACATAGCTTCCCCGTTTATTTTTGATATGTTCCTAGAGAAAAATAAATTGAAAGATGTTAGTAGCAATGATGCGGATTGGATCCGTGATCTGAGGTTTATCCTCATTGCTGCACAGAAGAATTATGTCCTTGATGCACCGCTAGGTGACGGACCTATTGCAGGAGCATATGCAGACGTTATGAACGTTTGGCAAAGCTCGGTATGATGACTACTTGATAGTTTAGTGCACCATGCTTTACGGCTTAGAACCGGTACTTCAAAAATGTTTTGTACTCCACGCAGCATATAAGATGTTCCAAGAGTTGAAATTAGTATTTCAGACTCATGCCCATGTCGAAAGGTATGAGACCTTTGACAAGTACTTTGCCTACAAAATGGAGGAAAATAGCTCAACTAGTGAGCATGTGCTCAGAATGTCCGAGTGCTATGTTAGAGTGCATTAGCTTGTTGTTCTTGATGCATTTTGATGGCCTCGTGCTGTTAATCGTAGATCGGTGCCATATTTGTTTTGCTTGTCATTTGCAAACCGTGCATCTGTTTCCGGTGATCTTTATATCGTTTTCGACCGAAATCAACCCATCTCTCCAGCGACACTCTTGGTTTTCCAAGTTGAGGCCAGGTTCAATCTTTCCTTTCCGAAGCATGCATATGCATTGCATATCACATCCCACATAACATGCCATGTTTTGCATCATGTTGCTTGCGCATTGCACCGTGGTTGATTGTGTCTCCCTTTGCTTGTGTTCTTGCTTTGGGTAGAGCCGGGAGACGAGTACGTGATCGAGGAGCTCGTTGAGTACGTTTACGAGGATCAAGCTAACGTCAACTCGGAGAACTTTGCAGGCAAGATGACCATACCCTTGAAATCACTTCTATCTTTGCTTGCTAGATGCTCGCTCTATTGCTATGCCTATGCTACGATACCTACCACATGCTTTAACATGTCTCCCATATTGCCATGTCAAACCTCTAACCCACCTTGTCCTAGCAAACCGTTGTTTGGCTATGTTACCGCTTTGCTCAGCCCCTCTTATAGCGTTGCTAGTTGCAGGTGAAGATTGGAGTTTGTTCCTAGTTGGAACATGTTTATTGTTGGGATATCATTATTATATCTTGTCTACTTTAATGCAACTATATACTTGGTAAAGGGTGGAAGGCTCGGCCTTATGCCTGGTGTTTTGTTCCACTCTTGTCGCCCTAGTTTCCGTCATACCGGTGTTATGTTCCTTGATTTTGCATTCCCTACACGGTTGGGTGATAATGGGAACCCCTTGACAGTTTGCCTTGAATAAAACTCCTCCAGCAATGCCCAACCTTGGTTTTCCATTCGCCACCTAGGCTCTTTTTCCCTTGGGTTCCACGGACTCAAGGGTCATCTTTATTTTAAACCCCGGGGCCAGTGCTCCTCTGAGTGTTGGTCCAAACTAGAGCCCTTTGCAGCGCCCCCTCAGGAAACTCGAGGTTTGGTTTTAGTTGTACGGAGCGCTCATCCGGTATGCCCTGAGAACGAGATATGTGCAGCTCCTATCGGGATTTGTCGGCACATTCGGGCGGCTTTGCTGGTTTAGTTTTACCATTGTCGAGATGTCCTGTAACCGGGATTCCGAGTCTGATCGGACCGTCCTGGGAGAAGGAATATCCTTCGTTGACCGTGAGAGCTTGTGATGGGCTAAGTTGGGACACCCCTGCAGGTATTTGAACTTTTGAAAGCCGTGCCCGCGGTTATGGGCAGATGGGAATTTGTTAATGTCCGGTTGTAGAAAACTTGAATCTTAACTTAATTAAAATTGAATCAACAGAGTGTGTGGCCGTGATGGTCTCTTTTCGGTGGAGTCCGGGAAGAGAACACGATCTCGTGTTATGTTTAAATGTAGGTTGTTCTAGGATCACTTCTTGATCATAGATTCTCGAACGTGCTTCGCCTTCTCTTCTCGCTCTCATTTGCGTATGTTAGCCACCATATATGCTAGTGCTTGCTGCAGCTCCACCTCATACCTTTTACCCTACCTATAAGCTTAAATAGTCTTGATCGCGAGGGTGTGAGATTGCTGAGTCCCCGTGACTCACAAATTACTTCAAAACCAGATGCAGGGACCAATGATACCGCTCCAGGTGATGCGACTGAGCTCAAGTGGGAGTTCGATGAGGACACATGACGATACTACGTTTCCTTTCCAGACGATCAGTAGTGGAGCCCGGTTGGGTCGATTGTAAGCCAACTACGTACCTCTTTCCTTATTCAATACATGGGATGTGTAAAGATTACCCCACTTGCGACATTGCTTACAATGCGGTTATGCCTCTAAGTCGTGCCCCGACACGTGGGAGATATAGCCGCATCGTGGGTGTTACAGCGGAATAGTTTCGCAACTCACGCCACCTGGAACACCACAGCATAATGGTGTGTCCGAACGTCATAACCGTACTTTATTAGATATGGTGCGATCTATGATGTCTCTTACCGATTTATCACTATCATGTTGGGGTTATGCATTAGAGACAGTTGCATTCACGTTAAATAGGGCACCATCTAAATCCGTTGAGACGACACCATATGAACTATGGTTTGGCTAGAAACCTAAGCTGCCGTTTCTTAAAGTTTGGAGTTGCGATGCTTATGTGAAAAAGTTTCAACCTGATAAGCTCGAACCCAAATTGGAGAAATGTGTCTTCATAGAATACCCAAAGGAAAATGTTGGGTACACCTTCTATCACAGATCCAAAGGCAATATTTTTGTTGCTAAAAGTGGATCCTTTCTAGAGAAGGAGTTTCTCTCGAAAGAAGTGAGTGGGAGGAATGTAGAACTTGATGAGATAATTGTACCTTCTCCCGAATTGGAAAGTAGTTCATCACAGAAATCAGTTCTAGTGATCTCTACACCAATTAGTGAGGAAGCTAATGATGATGATCATGAAACTTCAGATCAAGTTACTACCGAACCTCGTAGGACAACCAGAGTATGGTCCGCACCAGAGTGGTACGGTAATCCTTTCTGGAAGTCATGTTACTAGACCATGACGAACCTACGAACTATGAGGAAGCGATGATGAGCCCAGATTCCCCGAAATGGCTTGAGGCCATGAAATCTGAGATGGGATCCATGTATGAGAACAAAGTATGGACTTTGATTGACTTTCCCGATGATCCGTGAGTCATTAAGAATAAATGGATCTTCATGAGGAAGACAGACGCTGATAGTAGTGTTACTATCTACAAAGCTCGAATTGTCGCGAAATGTTTTTGACAAGTTCAAGGTGTTGACTACGATAAGATTTTCTCACTCGTATCGATGCTTAAAAGTCTGTCCTAATTTTGTTAGCAGTTGACGTATGTTATGAAATCTGGCAAATGGATGTTAAAATTGTATTCCTTCATGGATTTCTTAAAAGAAGAGTTGTATATGATGCAACCAGAAGGTTTTGTCGATCCTAAAGGTGCTAACAAAGTGAGCAAGCTCCAGCGATCCATCTATGGATTGGTGCAAACATCTCGGAGTTGGAGTGTATGCTTTGATAAAGTGATCAAAGCATATGGTTTTATACAGACTTGCGGTGAAGCCTGTTTTTACAAGAAAGTGAGTGGGAGCACTACATCATTTCTAATAAGTATATGTGAATGACATATTGTTGATTGGAAATAATGTAGAATTTTCTGGAAAGCATAAAGGAGTGTTTGAAAAGAGTTTTTCAAAGAAAGACCTCGTTGAAGTTGCTTACACATTCAGCATCAAGATCTATAGAGATAGATCAAGACGCTTGATAAGTTTTTTCAATGAGTGCATACATTGACAAGATTTTGAAGTAGTTCAAAATGGAACAGTCAAAGAAGGAGTTCTTGCATGTGTTGCAAGGTGTGAAGTTGAGTAGAGACTCAAAACCCGACCACGGTAGAAAATATAAAGAGAATGAAAAGTCATTCCCTATGCCTCAGTCATAGGTTCTATAAAGTATGCTATGCTGTTTACCAGTCCTATTGTATACCTTAGCATTTTTCTGGCAAGGGAGTACAATATTGATCTAGGAGTAGATCACTAGACAGCGGTCAAAATTATCCTTAAAGGACTAAGGAAATATTTCTCAGTTATGGAGGTGATAAAAGAGTTCGTCGTAAAGAGTTACGTCGATGCAAGCTTTTTACATCGATCTAGATGACTCCAAGTCTCGATCTGGATACATATTGAAAGTGGGAGCAATTAGCTAGAGTAGCTCCGTGCAGAGCATTGTAGACATAGAAATTTCTGAAATACATACGGATCTGAATGTTGCAGACCCGTAGACTAAACTTCTCTCACAAGCAAAACATGATCACTCTTTGGGTATTAATCACATAGCGATGTGAACTAGATTATTGACTCTAGTAAACCCTTTGGGTATTAGTCACATGGAGATGTGAACTAATCACATAAAGATGTGAACTAGATTATTGACTCTAGTGCAAGTGGGAAACTGAAGGAAATATGCCCTAGAGGCAATAATAAAGTTATTCTTTATTTCCTTATATCATGATATATGTTTATTATTCATTCTAGAATTGTATTAACCGGAAACTTAGTACATGTGTGAATACATAGACAAACAGAGTGTCACTAGTATGCCTCTACTTGACTAGCTCATTGAATCAAAGATGGTTAAGTTTCCTAGCCATAGACATGAGTTGTCACTTGATTGATGGGATCACATCATTAGAGAATGATGTGATTGACTTGACCCATTCCGTTAGCTTAGCACGATGATAGTTTAGTTTGTTGCTACTGCTATCTTCACGACTTATACATGTTCCTCTGACTATGAGATTATGCAACTCCCGAATACCGGAGGAACACTTTGTGTGCTACCAAACGTCACAACGTAACTGGGTGATTATAAAGGTGCTCTACAGGTGTCTCCGATGGTACTGGTTGAGTTGGCATAGATCGAGATTAGGATTTGTCACTCCAATTGTCGGAAAGGTATCTCTGGGCCCTCTCGGTAATGCACATCACTATAAGCCTTGCAAGCAATGCAACTAATGAGTTAGTTGTGGGATGATGTATTACGGAACGAGTAAAGAGACTTGCCGGTAACGAGATTGTTCTAGGTATTGAGATACCGACGATCGAATCTTGGGCAATTAACATACCGATGACAAAGGGAACAACGTATGTTGTTATGCGGTTTGACCGATAAAGATCTTCATAGAATGTGGAGCCAATATGAGACGTGTCTCGGTCATGTCTACATAGTTCTCGAACCCGTAGGGTCCGCACGCTTAACGTTCGGTGACGATCGGTAATATGAGTTTATGTGTTTTGATGTACCGAAGGTAGTTCGGAGTCCCGGATGAGATCGGGGACATGACGAGGAGTCTCGAAATGGTCGAGACGTAAAGATCGATATATTGGACGACTATATTCGAACATCAGAAAGGTTCTGAATGATTCGGGTATTTTTCGGAGTACCGGAGAGTTACAGGAATTCGCCGGGGAGTATATGGGCCTTATTGGGCTTTAGGGGAAAGAGAGAGGGGAGGCTGCGCGCCCCCCAAGGATTAGTCCGAATTGGACTAGGGGGAGGGGCTGCGCCCCCTCCTTCCTTCTCTTCTCTTTTCCCGTTCCTAATCTCCTACTCCTACTACATGGAAGGGGCGGAATCCTACTCCCGGTGGGAGTAGGACTCCCCAGGGCGCACCATAGTAGAGGGACGACCCTCCCCCTCCTCCACTCCTTTATATACGGGGGAGGGGGCACTGTAGGACACACAAGTTGATTGTTCCAAGCCGTGTGCGGTGCCCCCCTCCACCATAATCCACCTCGATCATATCGTAGCGGTGCTTAGGTGAAGCCGTGCGTCGGTAGCAACATCATCACCTTCATCACGCCGTCGTGCTAACGGAATTCTCCCGTGAAGCTCTGCTGGATCGGAGTTCGTGGGACGTCATCGAGCTGAACGTGTGCTGAACTCTGAGGTGCCGTACGTTCAGTACTTGGATCGGTCGGATCGTGAAAACGTACGACTACATCAACCGCGTTCTCATAACGCTTCCGCTTACGGTCTACGAGGGTACGTGGACGATACTCTTCCCTCTCGTTGCTATGCATCACCATGATCTTGCGTGTGCGGAGGAAATTTTTTGAAATTACTACGTTACCCAAAATATATAGCCTCCACACAAAATCTAAACGTTACACACAAATCACCAAACTCGGTGGGACCGAATCATAAAACTCGGTCAGACCGATTTGATTCATAATGTGACCGTTAGGCATTTCGGTGGGACCGACATGTCAACTCGATGGGACCAATTTCATTAGGGTTAGGGCCTAATGTAATCTCGGTGAGACCGATTACTCAAACTCAGTGGGACCGATTTTGGTAATAGACAAACAGAGAGTTGGTCAGGCAAACTCGGTGGGACCGATTCGCTCATCTCGGTTAGACCGAAATGTTACAAAGGGGAAATAGAGAGTTTGCATTGCAATCTCGGTGGGACCGATCACTCATTTCGGTTGGACCGAAACGTTATGAAGGGAAACAGAGAGTTTGCAATCCCATCTCGGTGAGACCGAGATCCCGATCGATGAGACCGAAGTGACTAGGGTTTTGTGGCAGTGGCTATGTCAAGTGAACTCGGTGGTGCCGGATAGAAGATTTCGGTGGGTCTGAGTTTGACTTTTGGTTTGGGACATATGTGGATATGAGAAAGTAGTTGAGGGTTTTTGGAGCATATCACTAAGCATTTTGAGCAAGTAACTCATTAAGCAACACCTCATCCCCTTTTAATATTATTGGCTTTTCCTATGGACTCAATGTGATCTTGGATCACTAAATGTAAAATGTAGAGTCTTGTGCTTTGAGCTTGAGCCAATCTTTTGTCCTTAGAATTTTGAGGGGGCGACTTTCTAATCCATGTCATGCCAATCATTGAGCTTTTCTGAAATATTTACTTTCTAATAGCATTACCTCAATGAGCTATATGTTGTTAAGAATTACCAAAACCACCCAGAGATAGTCACACTTTCAACGTCCAAAAACATGGGGATAGAATTGAAGTTGGGAGGATTAAGGTGCCACACATGGCGTCCTAAAGAGAGTCCTAAAGTGTGCTTAGCAAGGCTAGGTGCCTCAAAGTTTGTCTCAGGTCCTTCGAAAAGAAGGAACACCTAGCTAGTTGGGTTGTCATAGCGTTGATCTCCTTCACAATACCAGCATAAAGTCCTCTTATGCCCTTGTTGATGTTAAGAACAACTTCCTTGCAATCAGAAGCTATTAAAACATGCAATAGTGAGAGGTCTAGGACAAGGGATAGGGCCTCCCTGCAGGCCAGCGCCTCGAGTGTAGCCGGATCAGTAATACATGAACACTTGATTGATGAAGCACCAATATATTTGTCTGTAGCATCCCTACAAACAAAGCGAAAAGAACCTTCATTTTGTTTTCTGTGATATAGCCCCATCTACTCGAATTTTACAAAATCCCGGCTGAGAAGGAAACCACCACCGCGACAAACAACTAGCTGAGCCGATGGGGTGGAATTTGATTTCTTCGGTCTGCATTTGTCTAGTTTGCGGACATAGCTCTTAATAAAGTGATGGGTCGCATGGGGAGTTTGAAAGTTTTGCTCGTGTATGGCTTTCCTTCGAGCATGCCATACAGCCCAAAGCGTTACTAACACTTCTGTAAACTCAAATTGTGGCAAGCTAACTATTAAAGGAAATATCCAACACTTGCCCTCTGGTTCATGGTCGCTCTTCAGAACATCAACTAGATCAGGATCTTCCAAAGCCCAAACACATCATGCCATATTATAGTGTAGGAGAGAGTGCATTCACGAGTCCGGTGAACCACACAGGCCGTGCGAGGAAACCTTTGTCATGTTCTGGTATTGTAATAAATCAGTTGTTGGTAGGGACTGTTGAGCTAATCACCATATGAATTTTTTGATTCTTGAGGGTACATCCACCATCCAGAGATTTCTCCAAGCCTTTTTCGCGGCGTAACTTTGTCGCAACCAACATGCGGTAGGCACTTTGGACCGTAAAAACACCATTCTTTTCATGGACCCAAGAGCAAAAAACGTCAACTTGCCGCGTGCATAGTGGTATAGACATGATTACTTCGCCATTTGTTGGCAAGAACACCTCAGAAATTCTTTGATTCTCCCACTCGACATTAGTTGTAATCAACTAAAAAACTAACAATGGGGGATTAGTGACAGGGCTTACAATTGGACGCATGTTAAAATCTCATGGGAGCAAGTTGTGGTGCCATATTTGAGGGCCTCGCCATCTCCTATGCGCCTAATTAGGCTCTAGGACATCGTGTCACGCTCATCCATTATAGGTTGCCAAATTCTAGATGGTGCACTACCAAGTTCGGCCTCCAGAAAGTCACATTATGGGAAGTACTTTGCCATCAGAATTCTTGTGGTTAATGAATTCTGATCGGTAAGAACCCACCACGACTCTCGGGCTAAAAATGCAAGGTTAAAAATCTCAATATCTTAGAATCCAAACCCGTCACAATTTTTGGTCTAGTCATCACAGTCCAAGAGACCCAGCTAGGTTTTCTTTCACCTTCCTTGCTTCCTTATCAAAATTTACGGATCAACGAATTGATAGGGACATCCTATCTATCGTGCGCAGGGTGCCGAACTAACGGGCTGGCCTAGGTAGTGAACCCTGCAGCGCGCAGAACAAATAAGGAAAAACGCCGCATGCTAGAGGGAGGATTTGAACTCGTGAAGCGTGACTCCTGACATTGTATCCCGAGCCGCTTGAGCTAATGACCTTTCATGATTAAAAAGCTGCGTAAGCTTTAAGAACCATTTCCAGTGGCATAAAATTCAGAAAAAAGTTGAGCGCACGAGGAATCGAACTCCACACATCCTGGGGACAGGTACACAATCAGTTGAACACAACATAATTGCTGTCTGAAAATGCAAGCGATTAGAAGAACTACGAAAGAGACGATAGATCTAAATATTTTTTGGGAATTTCAAACGCAATTCTTTTAGGAAAGCGTATACTTATTCAATCAAAAACATTTCAAAATTTTAAATTTATTTGAAAATACGAACATTCTATGGAGAATTCAAACATTTTTTTAATCTCGATTTTTTAAGGGGAGAGTTTCTGAACAAATTTGAATACGTGAACATCTTTTTGAAAACATGAATATTTTTAAAAAAGGAACATTTTTTGAAACTCTTAAATTTTTTTTGAAAAGCGCACATCTTTTGCATCCGTGAATAAATTTCCAAAACTCCGAACAAAATTTTGAAAAGGGCAATTTTTAAAAAAATTGGAAACTTTTTATAAAATCATGAACATTTTTTGAATTTGTGGGAAAAACTGAAAAAGGTAGGAACATTTTATGAATATGTGAACAATTTTGAAACACTGAACAAAATTTGAAAAATAAACAAACAATTTTCCAAATTTGCACTTTTTCTTGCGAATTCACGATTTTTTTTTAATTTGTGAACTTTTTTGGAAAAAGGGGGGACATTTTACAACTTCTCAACATTTATCGAAACCTGAACAAAATTTACAAAAAGCGGACATTCTTTCAAACTTGCGAACTTTTTATGAAAATTCTGAACAAAATTGAAAAAATATGAACCATTTTTGAACATCCAAACAATTTTTGAAACCCCGAAGAAAAGTTGGATAAGGCGAACAATCTTTCAAATATGCGGACAATTTTTGAAACTGTGAACAAAAAATTGAAACAGGAACATATTTTTAAATTCGGAACAATTTTTTAAATTCATAAACATTTTTTAACTTCAGGAACAACATTTAAAAACAAGAACATTTTTGTAAAGTTTTGGAAAAATTATGAGAAATACAATCTTTTTTTTGAAATGTATGAACATTTTGAGAAAACATGAACATCTTTAAGTTAAGAAAATAAACTTGAGAAAAAGGAAAAACAAATAAGATGGACAGAAAAACAAACAGAAAAAATTGAGAAAAAAGAAAAAAATAGGAAAAAAGAAATAGAAGAAGAAAAAGGGGAAAAAGAAAAAACGGTTTAGGAACCTGCTAGAAAGTTCCCAAATCCGGGAAAAACCGGCTATGAACCACATAGAAGATTCCGAAAACCGAAATCGCTCAATCATTTAAGGGAAACATTTAGAGCCGGCGCGTCGGCCGAAGCGCTCGGCCGGACACACACCAGCCATGAGATCCTCCACGATTGTGCGTTGCACACTTGCGCCCAACTAACCTTTTTTTTCTTACGGACCCGCAATCACTTCTTATCCATTCACGCACTTTTCTCGCTTTCCCATCACGGTCTTCGTCTTCCTCGTGCTCCTCCACAAACAGCTCGCACTCCTCCGCCATGGCCCTCGTCGGCCCTAGCTCCGCCCACCCTAGAGGACCCTCACCGAAGCTGCTCCATCCCCAAGCACGCACACCCTTGTGCATCCCTGCTCCATTTGTTGCCTGTGCAGCTGTGCTGGGCGGGAAACGACTGCGTGCAACCATGGTTGCTACAAACGACGAGCTCGGGCGACACTGGTGCATGGCCAGCGTGAAACTGATTCAACTGACGTCGCGAGGAGGGTATTGCGACCGTTGATGTGAGATGCTGGAACCAGGCGATGAAGGAGCTGCGACCCGCGGCAGAATTTGCTACAACCAAATAGAGCGAGGGCATGACCCACGATGGCAGTGACATAGTTTTTGATGCAAACTTCATCAGTTTTTGCTACTACCGATGTCTGCAATTTCTACCACTGACGATGGCATTTGCTACATCCTTCACGATGATGTTGCGCCCCTGACGACGGCGACGGAGTTTTTTCGCTGCAACCGCCTATGGCAAAAGCTACCACCGGCGAGTTTTTGCTAGAAACAATGTGGATTAGCTGTGACCCGGGTCGGCGGCCACGACATTTTGCTGCAACCGTTGTCGGTTTTTGCTAGTACCGGCGTCGTTGTGTTGCTACATGCTTCACAACTTAGCTGCGACGTGCGACGATGGCGGCGGCGTTTTTGCTACAACTGCCGCTGGATTTTGCTACATCCGTTCATGGATTAGCTGCAACCCGCGACAGGGGCGATGACGTTTTGCCGTAACTGTACTTCGGTTTCGCTACCACCAACGAAGACTTTTGCTACATCCGTCGACGGGTGGAAAAAAGCTTCAACCGACATGAGGAAAAGCTTCAACCATCATGAGACAAAGCTTTCACTGGGTGCGAGCGGCGACACTGAGTGATGCGGTCGGAGGCATGGTGGTGTGGCGACGGGCGTGCTATGACGACGACTAGGTGCTGCAACTACAGATACGTCGAGCGTTTTACTACGACGGCGTCGTTTTGCTACGAGTGGAGGCGAGGAACCGGCGAGGACGGGGATGCGATGGCGACCACCACCGACGAAGGCGGCGTCCTATGGAACCGACGAAGTCAGCCGGCGGCAATGAGGGCGGCGGCTGGCAGCAACGGGCAGCACGACATGGACGGCCGGCGAGTTGGCTTACGTATTTAGAAACACGGGGCTGCTCGGGATGAACTCGACAGGCTGTTTTTTAATAGCGAAACAGTTGGAAAAAAAAAATCGCGCGGCTGTTATAAACCGAATCGTACATGCGCGGTTAGACCGACCGAACTTTCGGCCGGCGGACCGGCGCGTATCAGTTGCCAACATTTAATGGGCCAGGCCATCCGAACTCGTCAGTCTCCCCCTGTGCGTCGCGTAGACAACTTGCCGCGACGAGCGGCGAATTGATATACTCACAAAGTCTCTGGGGTAAGTTAAAACGGGACATGTAGGCGCGGAATAAGGCTCCCTCAAGGCCGAGACGTAGTAGGCCAGTCTCATTCGACCCAAATATCACGAGATGTGAGCTGTAGCTGGTTTGTTCTCGTAGAGCTGAGGGCGCACCCTTATTAATATTTTTTTACTAAGAGCATCTCTAACAGCTTCTTTATTTTTGCACTCACTATTTTAGTAACTTTGGACAAGAAACCTCCTCCAACAGCTTTTGTATAAGTGGTCCCCCACCCAAAGTTTTTACAGAGCTTGTTAAATCTGTCATCCCACTTTGTATATTTGCAAACCCAGTGGGCACTTGCTAAATTTTGTCAAGGCTTTGTAGAAGGGCCCCCTGCATATTTTTGTCTTAATGACTAGTGGGCTCGTGTGTGATGTGTACGTGTATGTGCGTGCTGTGTGTGTGTGTGTGTCGTCTGTGCATATATGTGTCTGATGCGTGCGCGTGTACGTGTACATGTATGTGTTTGTGTACGTGTACGCGTCTGTGCTACGTTTGTACATGTATGTGTGTGGATGTATGTGTATGCATGTGCACATGTGTACATGAGTTGTGCTAGTATAGATGTGATGTGTCTATGATAAATCGTCCCCATATGTCATTGTGTGTGTTGTGTAAATATAGCAATCTGATATACAAAGGCTATCTAAGAAAAAACATGTCGGCTTTGTAAAACCTTCTCTCTCCTTCTGCTATAACATGCATTTAGCAATTCAATATACAAAGACGGTTGAAGATGCTCTGAAGAAACTACGAGGGTGTTTGGATCCAAGGGATTATTTTTAGTCTGACTAAAAATAGTCTTTTTTAGAGGCTAAAATTTCAAGCACCCCTGACTAAAGAGAGGCTAGGACTAGTCTTAAGACTAAAAAATTTTAGTCATAGAAAACCTACTAAAATATGTATTAGCCCTCTCTCTCCTCATTTAATACCTCTCCTTTAACACATGCGAGTTCTGGATATGAGGGTTTGGAGGATAACAAATGCTTAATAACTTGATTTTAGTCTCTTTAGTATTTGAATCCAAACATGAGTGAGGCTAGCAAGTTTTAGTCCCACTACTTTTAGTCATGGGACTAAAATGTATCCAAGCACCCTCTACAGATCATATATAAGAAAAACGAGTGCAAGGTCATCCACGATCTGTTGCCTGATACCCCGCAAAATAAAGGAAAGATTTGTGGCCTGCCGCCGCAGGTCTGAGTTTCAGCACCCAAAAAAAAGCAATCAGATGAAAGCATATCACTCACTGGCTCGCTGCGTGCGCAAGTGCGACACTGCGATGGCTGGGGTCTACCCTCGGAGGATTTGATTCCATAATCTTTTGTGCAAAGAAATGAGGATCGACGGAACATGCGATCCGGGCCACACTCACACAATACTATCGAGTGCTTATTCGCAAAAATAAAAATAAAAAAATCGAGTGCTACATTTTTACCCTTTCTTTTAGAAATGCCAGTACATTTTTACCTAGTGCTGCAACACGTACGCTGACTTTCTTTCCGAAGCAAGGATGGGCCGGAGGTGGGCTCACGCGATCCACGTGGACCACGGGTGTCAGATCAAAGAAAAAGAGACACCTTAATTACCCCGTCGACATCGATCCAGGTCGCTCTCCGATCCATCCATGAGAAAATGGGCAATTCGGTGCGTGCACTAGCCTGCCTGGCTCAAACGACAAGCGGCCACGCTCCACTGCACGGGAAAAACGTTAATTCGGCTCTTCTCGGTGCTCCGAGTAACTCCGTCCGAAGCCGGCCTTCCTCAGTCCTGCTCGATCTCTCCGAGTAGTTTCTTTTCTTTCGGGTTTCGGTCGCCATCCAAACTCTATAACCACACGCTAGCCCAATCATAATTCAAGCTCATGTGTGGTATGGTGCTCGAGTCTCCTACCGAACATAGCCCTCCATGATTTGGGCCACCAAAACTCATCCGTCCGCCGGCCAATTCTATGCTGGAGGTCGAACGGGTATCGCCAGACTCGGTATCCGTCCGCCGGCCAATTTGGGCCACGAAGACTCTTGCTCCGCTTCTTGATTCACAACATCACAACAGCACATGCGGCCCTTCCGAGACTCTCTGAATACACAACATACACAAACCCCGACATTACTACTACGTCAAGAGACACCCGACAAAAACAGCTCGACACAAGACATCAGGTACCTCCCAACCCTCAATGACAACCCAATCAAAGCGGACAGGCCGAGAGATCGGATGTCATCCATCAAGCAGCGAGAGAGCCGTGCCCATGGTGCCACTCTTTCGTTTGCCCATCTTCTTTTGTTTGCCCTTTATTATTGTCTCCGTCAAGAGGCAAGCAGTCGACCTACACAAACCAGGTCTAGCAACCTCCACACTGGCGAGTAAGTCACAAAGTTCCTTCGCAAAGAGAGCATCTGGATTTGAAGTAGGTGCCAACACACTTGACTCAATGGTCATGTCACTCACAGGCATCACCTACTCCATGTCGCAAACGAGGAATCATCATCAACATCTAAAACTCCGTGCTTCACGACACCAAGAGGTAGACTGGTTGACGCCTGACACCCAATGAACTTAAAGAGATCGAGAGATTGAAACATCCAAATCACACCCTATCGTAGCCCTGTTTCCGGGCTGCGTGCGGATTGATGCACCTTTGCTCACACACGCCCATCCTTTCCCTTCTTCCCCACAACAGTCTCGTGTCACTGTCGTGCATTTGCCTGGTTCTGAGTTGATACGGCCACACTTAAAAGCCATTAGTGTCAAAAACGTCATTATATTATGGGAGGGAGGAAGTAACTCTTGCTCGGCTTCTGATTCTACGTGCAGATCCAATCGTCGTCTTTTGCCGTCGCTGGAGCTGCTGGACCCTATCACGGCGTTATCTCCCGCCATCCGGTGGTCCGCGGACGTGACGTGATCTCGCCTTTCCTGGTCCATATTCGCGGTCGCTCGGTTCGTCAAGCGTGCATGATAGCGCGCGCGGTAGACGTCCACGACCACGAGCCTGCCCCGCCACCACACCCCCGTTGCTGTACAGCCTATCGGCACCGGACAGACAAAGTTTGACACGTGATAAGTGCGGCGCCCCCATCTTTTTTAACTCATGGAGCAGAGCGGGCAACTGTGCTAACCCTCTCAAGTGTCTTCTCCATAGGATGGACCATAGATCGCACGTGGTGGTTGAGCCGGCCGGCCGGCCGGGTCAGTGCTACGTGCTCATCATCGCCCGAGCACGAACGTGTCAGCTATGGGGTTCTCCTCTCCTCTCGTCTCGTCGACCGGATGTCTCTGATTTCCCTAACGTTTGTGCACGCTCATGTATTTCATCCCTATGGAACACTTGCGTGCGTGCGTGCGTCCGAGAGAAGTCCATCATCGGGGACAGATTACTTTTGGGATAAATTCGGCTTAGATTCCCCCGGAAAGCAAAGCGCCACCTAGCTTTTCGTCTGTCACAACTCACCACTCACTAGTCACTACTGGGGATTGAGCACGAGGAACTCGATTTTATATACATTTGGCGCAGAGGTGGTGGTGATTCGGGGACGCGCGATCCGAAGATCGCGGCCGTTCCTCGTGGAGAGATCCGCCCGATGATGCAGCAGGGCAGCAGGAAATGGACAGACGCGACGTCTAGCGGCCGGCAGGTTCAGTCTCACTCTTATCGACGGAGGAGAGGCACCAAAGGCCAAATCTTTCGGCATCCACTGTTGGGCTCTTTTTTTTTTGCTTTTTGCTTTTGTGGAAGAGAAGAGTTGCCGTGTGGTCCTGCTCATCCTAATAACCGATGATTTTGATTAAAATCAGACTCTAACAAAGCTGTCATATGGCTCTCGATGCCATAATTTATGAAGTTCGTTTCATAAACGAGCCCGCAGACTTCATATTTGAAGATTGTGGAGGGCCGGTATGAAACTCGCTTCAAACCCAACAGCTAGTGTGTCATCACCTCCTGACTTGAATTGCGCGTGAGCGTGCCAGGGAGGTGCCGTGTGAGCAGCTGGGAGGCATGTGTGCATGATCGCGTTTCTCATTGAGAAGCGTGCACCCTTGATGGCTGCTTACGTCCTCCTAAAGTGTCCTCTTAATGGCGGATGTGGCGTCCTCCCGTCGCCCTCTCCAACGCCTCCCAAATCTCTTTGCCCCGCCTCCATTCCACCTCTCCAAAACATGTTCCAAAACCGTCGTCGAATGCCCTGGACCCCATGTGGCAGCAGTTGGAAGTGGGCCTTTCAAACCTAGCGAGGGATGAGGCAGGGAGCGGCAGATTTTAGACCACACGCCTAACCCACGGCCGCCGCCGCCGCGGAAACATGGCCGGCCTAGGACGAGCGGATCAACGCCATCTTTCTGGACATCGAGGCCTGGAATGTTGCCGGCACGCATAAGCATGGCCGCCTTGGACTTTCTTTCATGTAAGTTGGGTCACACTTTACGAAGTTTGACTTCCACGAAATCTCATATGTGAAGTAAAAAAGAAACGGAGTACAATGCAAGGTGCTTAGTGGGGGTGCATATAAAAACAAACCATTTCTTTTCTGCAACATGGATGTTATTTGTAGAGAGTAGATGCTTAATTGGACATCTTTTCTGTAGAAACAAGCATTGTCGTTTAAGAAAAAAACAATTTGTTTTACTAAGCACCTCGCTAATGGCTTGCATTGTACCCTCAGGGTCACAAACAAAAGATAGCTCTAAAGCACAAGGCAGCCAGAAGCCATAACTACGGTTTTTTGGCACAAAATAACTACGGCTTTAGTACGCTCTGCAGTGGTAAGGCCATCCAAGTATTCAAAAAGCTGAAAATATAGAGAAAGGAAATTTTATTAAAAAAAATACCAACATCTTCTTGTTGGAGCACTCTAGCCAGATGAAACCAAGCGGCAGCATCGACCTGAATCAATTGTCACCAGTTAACGACAAAGTCAGTGGGGAGGAGGAGTAATTAAGCAATTTGTTCCAGTGGATTCGCCATTCATTAGTACCCCTCGTGGGTGGTTAGCGTACATGGCCAACTCAACCTAACTTTAGTCCTATCTGAGCTCGCCGCTTCGCCAGCCCATCCCATTTCCCATCCGATCAGGATCATGCGTCACATCGGCATTGTTCACGCAGGGAAATGAGCATGCATCATCATTATCTTAGGAGTATTTGCTAACTGCTCTGCTCCGTCCACCATCATCTGAGTAATACTCTATTTGTTTGCTACTCCGTCCACCATGAAAGACATATCAATTCCGATTGGCCACTGGCAGTTTGGAATCATTCCGCCTGCGCATCTCTGTTTTCTGCGCGATAAAATAGCGCATTTTTTTGTTGTCGCTCCGCCGTGTCATGTGCTTTTAATAAAGGTGGCGATCGATCCATTGAGATTTGAGGCTGCTAACCACATGTATATCGATGCCTGCAAATCAAATGAAGGCTGGCAAGGCCAGCCGTGGATGATGCATAGCAGTATGTAGATAGAATATGCCAATTTTTGGTAGTCTGATGACATGTGCTGATTTAGCCAGACGAATTGTGTGTATTATGTTGATTTAGCCGGACGAATTGTGTGCATCGTTTGCATTGTATGTGTTTGTATAGATTTAAGGTTTGTTAATTGAGATGTCTAATTGTGTGGAAAAAAATTAAGGTCTAACCAGTCACTATCCGCGGACGCATCCGGGCGCGTCCGTGTCGATGCCTCGCCCCGATGGCTGCTCCTCGACTGCTGGTGTGCAATTCCTCACACGTCCGACTCAAAGCTTGAGGGAGCAAATTGCTTTCTACATGGAGTGCAATCCTGCCGTTCTGATTGAGTCTTAGACTCAGATTGAGGTGAGTACTGCTGTTGCCAGGGTGACTCGGGTTGATGTCCCCCCATTATTCTTGAAGGAATTCCTTAGCAAGGTTACTGGCATGGTCCCATCCTCTTTGCTTGAGACCCCAAACCCTTTGCGCAAGGAGAAGGACGATGCCTCTCGGCCTGAGCAGCGTAGCGGGCGTCTGGAAAAGAAGAACATGGCGTACAACATCTCGACGACCAAACACGCGGAGTGGTTGTTGGAGGTTTTTGACGAGTTGCCAAAGGTGCACAAAGCAGAGGGTGCTGAGCAAAAGATGAAAGCCTACCTAGACATGTACAGAACACTGCTTTCGCTGCAAGTGATCGCGGCATTGAACACATTGGCGATCATTGCAGGGAAGTCGACGCTAAGCCTTGTAGGATGTTTCCCACAAGATAATGAGAACCCATGATGTTTCCATGCAACGAGGCCTGATATGCATAAGATATGTCGAGCGCGTGGTGGTTAATTTGGTTGCTCTTGAGCCATGGCTACTGGTTTTGGCCTTGGCGCCCTTGTGTCTGACTATGACGATGTCCCTTGATGTCGTGTCTTTGCCCTCCCTATCCCCAAGCTCTAGTGTATTTTACTATGTTTTTTGGGTTTTTACTCGGTTTTTCTTAATTAACCGAGAAATGTTCGGTTTTGGGTCTGGTTTTTCTTATAAACTGGATCGTCTCTCTTCTTCTTAATGAAATGCAAGAATTCCTGCCCCTCTTGAGGTGTCCTTAAAACAAAAATCCAGTTCTAGATAATGAACGGTTGCCTAACTTGACAGAAAAAAAGAGATATTGAAGCAGGGCATCACACTTTGCGAAAGAAAAAGCACTTCAAAAAAGAGAGTAAGAGAGAGCAAAAGCACTTTCCTAGTAGAAAGATGGCTTTCATTAGCACGAGAAAACGACCTTGTCAATACGCAAAACATAGAGAAAATCAGACCACCGGGGTAAGCCAATTTTCAACACGTGGCAAAGAAAGGATTAGAGCCATACAGGTGAACAAAATGTTTTCCATTACAAAATATATTTATATTTTAACCGCCTCATTGATTTGTTGGATTCTAAAAATATATTGACTTTGATTGGCTGATATCTTGAATATTACGTGATTAGAAGTATGTCTGATTGTGCAGGGAAAAGGGGAATTATTAAGTAGGATGAAGTGAAAAAAAAGTTTTGCTATGAAACCAGTGCAAATAAATCTCTATTACAAAAGGGAGCGACTAAGAACATCTACAGTCGTGGACAACAAATGCGGGCCCTCAAACGCCCACGGACGCGCCTGGACGCGTCCGAGCACAGTGACCGGTCAGACCTTAATTTTTTTCACACAACTGGATACCTCAATTTGCAAACCTTAAATCTTTACCTAATAATAAAGCAAATTGGATTTCTTTCGTCCGTCATGGCATTTTTCAGAAAAGCCCCCTCTATTTCAGAAAATTCAACCCGCAGTCCTGTTTTAAGTTAAAACGAATCGTTATTTTCATATTTTACACAAAAGTCCCTGCCTTTTCTTGAAATCAACCCGCCGGCCGGATTTAAGTCACACCCAAACCGTTATTTTACATTTTTCGAAACCCTTCCTGATGTTTTAGGTAATTCATCCGTGGATCATATTTAAGTCAAACAAATGCTTTTTAAAATCATCCATATCTTTTAAACCGTAACTCCGATTTGAACATGCTATATATGAAATTTGATTAGAAAATTATGTAGAATATGAATATGAGATTATTTTTACCTGTTAAGTATTTTTAAATATTATTTTGAAATATATTTGAGTCAAACCAAATGATTTCCTAAATTATCTGTATCTTTTAAACCGTAACTTCGATTTTAACATATTATATATGAAATTTTATTAGAAAAATGTGCGGAATCTAAATATGATATTAATTTTACCTGTTAAATATTTTTAAAATATTATTATGGAAGCAAACTTATAATTTATAGCGAAAGATCCGGGTTTTTTCATACCAGCGGCGATCCAAATTGCAAATAAACACCCCACTATAACCATATAGAGAAAAGAAAATATCGATAACTACACATGCATACCTGTGAAAAATGTCGCAGGGGAAAACAATAGATTTCTCATCGTGAGAGTGAGAGAAAGCGAGCGAGCGAGAGAGAGAGAGAGAGAGAGAGAGAGAGATAGAGAGAGAGGAAGGAGAGAGGGAAAGAGAGACGTCTTAGGATTAACCATATTCAACACATGCTTTTTGTTGTTTTGTGTGAACACCGAGGCCATCGCCGGCGAGGGGTGGAAGGAGGATAAGCGGCAACACAAATATGATGCCTCGCAAAAATAAAGGAGATGGACCTATTATAGTCTTGAGTGATGGTTTTCTAAATTATACAGATCTTTTAAACCGTAACTCCGATTTTAACATGTTATATATGAAATTTGATTAAAAAAATATGTGAAATCTGAATATGATGTTAATTTTACCTGTTAAATATTTTTTAGATATTGTTTTGGAAGCAAACTTATAACTATAGCGCACGATCCATTTTTCTTTCATACAGACGACGATTCGGATTGCAAATAAACACCCACTATAGTCATATAGGAAAAAGAAAACATCAAGAACTACACATGCATACCTCTAAATACATCGCAGGGGAAAACAATAGATTTCTCATCACGTGTGTGTGTGTGAGAGAGAGAGGGAGGAGAGAGGGAAAGAGATACGTTGGCACTTCGGGGAGCTGTGACATAAAACCACTCCCGTTGCCACAATCCGGACACCTCTGGAAAGGAACCCTTTGGCCATGGAGCGTCAGCAATTTTGCTTATTAGAGCACCTCCGCACGCTGCGTACTGCCCCTCGACCATCTTCGGCTTCACGTCGAAGGTCTTGAGCCACATGCCGAAGTGAGGGGTAATGCGGAGGAAGGCCTCACAAACGACAATAAATGACGAGATGTGAAGAAGGGAATCCGGGGCCAGATCGTGAAAATCTAGCCCGTAATAGAACATAAGACCCCTAACGAAGGGATCCAGAGCGAGGCCTAGTCCTCGGAGGAAGTGGGAGACGAACACAACGCTCTCGTTGGGTTCGGGAGTAGGGACGACCTGCCCTCGGGCGGGCAGCCTATGCGAAATTTTGGCGGTCAGATATCTGGCCTCCCTCAACTTCTTGATGTCCTCCTCCGTGAGGGAGGAAGGCATCCACTGGCCTGGAAGGCTAGGTCCGAACATGATTGAAGGTCCGAAGCACCTAACCTGGGCTTTGGGTGTTAGAACTCGAAGCGGGGAAGGATTCGATTGAGCGCGGGAGGGAAAAAGAAAAAGCCTTGTCCCTTTATAAAGGGGATGAATATCAGGCGTCCTCCTCGTGGCTGTTCGAGACTTACCTAAGATCTAGGAGTCATACCAACATGCACGGTTGGGTTACCCACGTTTGTATTGATGAGAATCCCGTGATAAGGGGAACACGATCTCTGCTTTGACAAGACGTGTCAAGAAACCGCCTCGCGTTATGTGTGGGGCTGGTTAAAGAAAAACGGTTTAAATAATTACCGGGCCGTGGCGTGATGTCATGCTGCCAAAACGTGTCAGCAGATTAGATTTGTGGAAATATTATTCTCTCTACGGTGGTATGTGGAACTTATTTTGCAGGGTCGGACACTATCCTTGTATTCAAACTCTTCCGTGGTGTATTCCGAGGAGGAACCCGCCTTGCAATGCCGAAGACAACACTGCACGCCGGACTCGTCGTCATTGAAGCCTGGTTCAGGGGCTACTGAGGGAGTCCTGGATTAGGGGGTCTCCGGACAGCCGGACTATATCCTTTGGCCGGACTATTGGACTATGAAGATACGAGATTGAAGACTTCGTCCCGTGTCCGGATGGGACTCTACTTGGCGTGGAACGCAAGCTAGGCAATACAGATATGCATATCTCCTCCTTTGTAACCCTAGCCTCCTCCGGTGTCTATATAAACCGGAGGGTTTTCGTCCGTAGGACAACATACAATCATACCATAGGCAAGCTTCTAGGGTTTAGCCTCTCCGATCTCATGGTAGATCAACTCTTGTACTACTCATATGATCAAGAATAATCAAGCAGGACGTAGGGTTTTACCTCCATCAAGAGGGCCCGAACCTGGGTAAAACATCGTGTACCCTGCCTCCTGTCACCATCCGCCTTAGACTCACAGTTCGGGACCCCCTACCCGAGATCCGCCGGTTCTGACACCGACAGCGGCGCTCACACGTTTATTCAGCATGGCCTCACATCGGCTACAATGAGCAGAGAGCAGTGAAAGCACGCAGAAGAAACTGAGGGGTGCCACAGACCTGTGGACCCCCTCCTACAAAAGGCCCCACGGTCAACATGATGGGCTGAAAAGCACGAGCCTTGGAGAAAAGAGCAGACATATGCGCCAACCACCACTACTGCAGGATGCTCCTAACGCGACACTATGATCAGAGACCCTTCGGCGAAACTGTGTGCGATGCCATAATCGCAAACGGTGGTGTAAAAAAATGTCAAAAAAGGTGCAAAACGTTTGCGATGACGGATGCATCAAACACGGTACAGATTTTAGTTGCGTGTGCGAAGCAGGGCATACGATTGATTCAGACGAACTATTCGCGATTAGATAGAACAATAGAAACGGGCAGCCATATCAATGTGTGTGCGATATACGGCATACGGTTCGCACCGATGAACTATTTGCTATTAGGGAAAGCAACATAAACGGTCAGTCAGATCAAGGTGTGTGTGATATACGGCATACGCTTCAGTCGAATGAACTGTTTTCGATTAGGAAAGAGAACATAAACGATTCAACTTAACAAGATGTGTGTGATACGCGGCAAAAAGGCCCGGAGGTTAATTCGAGAACAAGTACACAGAGGTTAATTTGACATACATAACTTATAAGTTTCACACAAATCATATCACTTTTTTTGGAAAACATTTAATTGCGTTGAATGTATATAATGCTCCGTCCTATTAGTTGAATTAACCTCAAGGTCCATGTTTTGGAAACATGTCATAAAGTAACGGGATAGACCTTCATTCAAGCCAATCAACATGTGTTCAAAAAACAAAAATTATCAAAAAGTAACAAGATAGATCTTCTTCAAGCCAATCAACATGTGTACAAAAAAACAAAAAATGTAAAAAATTACAAAACAAGGACCTCAAGGTTAATTCAACTAATATGATGGAGCACTATATACATTTGATGCAATTAAATGTTTAATACTACTCCACCCTCAGCACACTTAACATGGGAGTTCTGTTAGATGAGTTATCGATAGGGAAGCTGATCCTTGCTGCTGTAGGATCCCTCTTTGCATCCTTTATTGGGCACCCGGATGACCGACTGTTGCCGCCCAATGGTCAATGCCACGTCCCCCGCATGGTAGTTTTTGTAGCGGGTAACTGCATCATCGTGCCGCACCCGGTGCAACCGCATGCATACGAACGTGCGTGATTGTGTGGCGGCCCCAAACACTGGCAGCACAACTTATAAATTGACGGATGGAGTACTAGTTACAGTGATGCATATTGTTGGGGAACGTAGTAATTTCAAAAAAATCCAACGCACACACACAGGATCATGGTGATGCATAGCAACGAGAGGGGAGAGTGTGTCTACGTGCCCTCGTATACTGAAAGCGGAAGCGTTAGCACAACGCGGTCGATGTAGTCGTACGTCTTCACGATCCGACTGATCCAAGTACCGAATGCACGGCACTTCCGAGTTCAGCACACGTTCAGCTCGATGACGTCCCATGAACTCCGATCCAGCAGAGCTTCACGGGAGAGTTTCGTCAGCACGACGGTGTGATGACGGTGATGATGATGCTACCGACGCAGGGCTTCGCCTAAGCACCGCTATGATATAATCGAGGTGGATTATGGTGGAGGGGGGTACCGCACACGGCTGGAATAGATCAATAGATCAACTTGTGTGTCTAGAGGTGCCCCCCGCCCCTGTATATAAAGGAGCAAAGGGGGGAGGTCGGGCGGCCCCTGTAGGCGCGCCAGGAGGAGGAATCCTCCTCCTAGTAGGAGTAGGATTCCCCTCTTTCCTACTCCTACTAGAAGGGGGAAAGGAAGGGGGAGAGGGAGAGGGAAAGGGGGGCGCCGCCACCTCTCCTAATCCAATTCGGACCAGAGGGGGAGGGGCACGCGGTCTGCCCTAGGCCAGCCATCTCTCTCTCCACTAAGGCCCACTATTTCTCTCGGGGGGGGGGGGGTTCCGGTAACCCTCCGGCACTCCGGTTTTCTCCGAAACCACCGGAACACTTCCGGTGTCCGAATATAGTCGTCCAATATATCGATCTTTACGTCTCGACCATTTTGAGACTCCTCGTCATGTCCGTGATCATATCCGGGACTCCGAACTACCTTCGGTACATCAAAACACAAAAACTCATAATACCGATCGTCACCAAACTTTAAGCGTGCGGACCCTACGGGTTCGAGAACTATGTAGACATGACCGAGACACGTCTCCGGTCAATAACCAATAGCGGAACCTGGATGCTCATATTGGCTCCCACATATTCTACGAAGATCTTTATCGGTCAAACCGCATAACAACATACGTTGTTCCCTTTGTCATCGGTATGTTACTTGCCCGAGATTCGATCGTCGGTATCTCAATACCTAGTTCAATCTCTTTACCGGCAAGTCTCTTTACTCGTTCCGTAATATATCATCCCGCAACTAACTCACTAGTTACAATGCTTGCAAGGCTTATAGTGATGTGCATTACCGAGTGGGCCCAGAGATACCTCTCCGACAATCGGAGTGACAAATCCTAATCTTGATTTATGCCAACTCAACAAGTACCATCGGAGACACCTGTAGAGCACCTTTATAATCACCCAGTTACGTTGTGACGTTTGGTAGCACATAAAGTGTTCCTCCGGTAATCGGGAGTTGCATAATATCATAGTCATAGGAACATGTATAAGTCATGAAGAAAGCAATAGCAGAAAACTAAACGATCAAGTGCTAAGCTAACAGAATGGGTCAAGTCAATCACATCATTATCCTAATGATGTGATCGCATTAATCAAATGACAACTCATGTCTATGGTTAGGAAACATAACCATTTTTGATTAATGAGCTAGTCAAGTAGAGGCATACTAGTGACACTTTGATTGTCTATGTATTCACACATGTACTAAGTTTCCGGTTAATACAATTCTAGCATGAATAATAAACATTTATCATGATATGAGGAAATAAATAATAACTTTATTAGTGTCTCTAGGGCATATTTCCTTCAGTCTCCCACTTGCACTAGAGTCAATAATCTAGATTACACAGTAATGATTCTAACACCCATGGAGTCTTGGTGTTGATCATGTTTTGCTCGTGGAAGAGGCTTAGTCAACGGGTCTGCAACGTTCAGATCCGTATGTATCTTGCAAATCTCTATGTCTCCCACCTGGACTTGATCGCGGATGGAATTGAAGCGTCTCTTGATGTGCTTGGTTCTCTTGTGAAATCTGGATTCCTTTGCCAAGGCAATTGCACCGGTATTGTCACAAAAGATTTTCATTGGACCCGATGCACTAGGTATGACACCTAGATCGGATATGAACTCCTTCATCCAGACTCCTTCATTCGCTGCTTCTGAAGCAGCAATGTACTCCACTTCACACGTAGATCCCGCCATGACGCTTTGTTTAGAACTGCTCCAACTGACAGCTCCACCGTTCAATATAAATATGTATCTGGTTTGCTATTTAGAATCGCCCGGATCAGCGTCAAAGCTTGCATCAACGTAACCATTTACGATGAGATCTTTTTCACCTCCATAAACGAGAAACATATCCTTAGTCCTTTTCAGGTATTTCAGGATGTTCTTAACCGCTGTCCAATGATCCACTCCTGGATCACTTTTGTAATTCCCTGCAAAACTAATAGCAAGGCACACATCAGGTCTGGTACACAGCATTTCATACATGATAGAGCCTATGGCTGAAGCATAGGGAACATCTTTCATTTTCTCCATATCTTCTGCAGTGGTCGGGCATTGAGTCTTACTCAACTTCACACCTTGTAACACAGGTAAGAACCCTTTCTTTGCCTGATCCATTTTGAACTTCTTCAAAACTTTGTCAAGGTATGTGCTTTGTGAAAGTCCAATTAAGCATCTTGATTTATCTCTATAGATCTTGATGCCCAATATGTAAGCAGCTTCACCGAGGTCTTTCATTGAGAAACTCTTATTCAAATATCCTTTTATGCTATCCAGAAATTCCATATCATTTTCAATTAACAATATGTCATCCACATATAATATTAGAAATGCTATAGATCTCCCACTCACTTTCTTGTAAATACATGCTTCTCCAAAAGTCTGTATAAAACCATATGCTTTGATCACACTATCAAAACATTTATTCCAACTCCGAGAGGCTTGCACTAGTCCATAAATCGATCGCTGGAGCTTGCACACTTTGTTAGTACCCTTTGGATCGATAAAACTTTCAGGTTACATCATATACAACTCTTCTTCCAGAAATCCATTCAGGAATGCAGTCTTTACATCCATTTGCCAAATTTAATAATCATAAAATGCGGCAATAGCTAACATGATTCGGACGGACTTAAGCATCGCTATGGGTGAGAAGGTCTCATCGTAGTCAACTCCTTGAACTTGTCGAAAACCTTTCGCAACAAGTCGAGCTTTGTAGATAGTAACATTACCATCATCGTCTGTCTTCTTCTTGAAGATCCATTTATTCTCGATGGCTTGCCGATCATCAGGCAAGTCAACCAAAGTCCACACTTTATTCTCATACATGGATCCCATCTCAGATTTCATGGCCTCTAGCCATTTTTCGGAATCTGGGCTCATCATCGCTTCCCCATAGTTCGTAGGTTTGTCATGGTCTAGTAACATGACCTCCAGAACAGGATTACCATACCACTCTGGTGCGGATCTTACTCTGGTTGACCTATGAGGTTCGGTAGTAACTTGATTTGAAGTTTCATGATCATCATCATTAGCTTCCTCACTAATTGGTGTAGGTGTCACAGAAACCGGTTTTTGTGATGAACTACTTTCCAATAAGGGAGCAGGTATAGTTACCTCATCAATTTCTACTTTCCTCCCACTTACTTCTTTCGAGAGAAACTCCTTCTCTAGAAAGATCCAAATTTAGCAACAAAAGTCTTGCCTTCGGATCTGTGATAGAAGGTGTACCCAACTATTTCTTTTGGGTATCCTATGAAGACACATTTCTCCAATTTGGGTTCGACCTTATCGGGTTGAAGATTTTTCACATAAGCGTCGCAGCCCCAAACTTTAAGAAACAACAACTTTGGTTTCTTGCCAAACCGCGGTTCATAAGGAGTCGTCTCAACGGATTTAGATGGTGCCCTATTTAACGCGAATGCAGTCGTCTCTAAATCATAACCCCAAAATGATAGCGGTAAATCAGTAAGAGACATCATAGATCGCACCATATCTAGTAAAGTACGATTACGACGTTCGGACACACCATTACGTTGTGGTGTTCCGGGAGGCGTGAGTTGCGAAACTATTCTGCGTTGTTTCAAATGAAGACTAAACTCGTAACTCAAATATTCTCCTCTACGATTAGATTGTAGAAACTTTTTTTCTTGTTATGATGATTTTCCACTTCACAATGAAATTCTTTGAACTTTTCAAATGTTTCAGACTTATGTTTCATCAAGTAGATATACCCATATCTGCTCAAATCATCTGTGAAGGTGAGAAAATAACGATATCCGCCGCGAGCCTCAATATTCATCGGGCCACATACATCAGTATGTATGATTTCCAACAATTCTGTTGCTCGCTCCATAGTTCTGGACAACGGCGTTTTAGTCATCTTGCCCATGAGGCACGGTTCGCAAGTACCAAGTGATTCATAATCAAGTGATTCCAAAAGTCCATCAGAATGGAGTTTCTTCATGCGCTTTCAGTGCCACAAATAAGTTGCACTATCATTATCAACTCTGCATCTTTTAGCTTCAATACTATGAATATGTGTATCTCCACTATCGAGATTCAAAAAGAATAGACCACTCTTTAAGGGTGCATGACCATAAAAGATATTACTCATATAAATAGAACAACCATTATTCTCTGATTTAAATGAATAACTATCTCGCATCAAACAAGATCTAGATATAATGTTCATGCTCAACGCTGGCACCAAATAACAATTATTCAGATCTAAAACTAATCCCGAAGGTAGATGTAGAGGTAGCGTGCCGACCGCGATCACATCGACTTTGGAACCGTTTCCCACGCGCATCGTCACCTCGTCCTTTGCCAATCTTCGCTTAATCCGTAGTCCCTGTTTCGAGTTGCAAATATTAGCAACAGAACCAATATCAAATACCCAGGCACTGCTGCGAGAATTAGTAAGGTACACATCAATAACATGTATATCACATATACGTTTGTTCACCTTGCCATCCTTCTTATCCGCCAAATAGTTGGAGCAGTTCCGCTTCTAGTGACCAGTATGTTTGCAGTAGAAGCACTCAGTCTCAGACTTAGGTCCAGATTTGGGTTTCTTCTCTTGAGCAGCAACTTGTTTGCCGTTCTTCTTGAAGTTCCCTTTCTTCTTCCCTTTATCCTTTTTCTTGAAACTGGTGGTCTTGTTAACCATCAACACTTGATGCTCCTTCTTGATTTCTACCTCCGCAGCCTTTAGCATTGCCAAGAGCTCGGGAATTGTCTTATCCATCCCTTGCATGTTATAGTTCATCACGAAGCTTTTGTAGCTTGGTGGCAGTGATTGAAGAACTCTGTCAATGCCACTATCAACAGGAAGATTAACTCCCAGCTGGGTCAAGTGGTTATGGTACCCAGACATTCTGAGTATATGTTCACTGACAGAACTATTCTCCTCCATCTTGCAGCTGTAGAACTTATTGGAGACTTCATATCTCTCAATCCGGGCATTTGCTTGAAATATTAACTTCAACTCCTGGAACATCTCATATGCTCCATGACGTTCAAAATGTCGTTGAAGTCCCGGTTCTAAGCCGTAAAGCATGGCACACTGAACTATCGAGTAGTCATCAGCTTTGCTCTGCCAGATGTTCATAACATCTGTGTTGCTCCTGCAGCAGGTTTGGCACCTAGCGGTGCTTCCAGGACGTAATTCTTCTATGCAGCAATGAGGATAATCCTCAAGTTAGGGACTCAGTCCGTGTAATTGCTACCATCATCTTTCAACTTTGCTTACTCAAGGAACACATTAAAATTCAACGGAACAACAACACGGGCCATCTATCTACAACAACATAGACATGCAAAATACTATCAAGTACTAAGTTCATGATAAATTAAAGTCCAGTTAATCAATTTATTAAAGAACCCCCACTTAGATAGACATCCCTCTAATCATCTAAGTGATTACGTGATCCATATCAACTAAACCATGTCCGATCATCACATGAGATGGGGTAGTTTTCAATGGTGAACATCACTATGTTGATCATATCTTCTATATGATTCACGCTTGACCTTTCGGTCTCTAGTGTTCCGAGGCCATATCTGCATATGCTAGGCTCGTCAAGTCTAACCCGAGTATTTTGCATGTGCAAAACTGGCTTGCACCCATTGTATGTGAACGTAGAGTTTATCACACCCGATCATCACGTGGTTTCTCGGCACGATGAACTTTCGCAATGGTACATACTCAGGGAGAACACTTGTACCTTGAAATTTAGTGAGCGATCATCTTATAATGCTACCGTCGATCTAAGCAAAATAATATGCATAAAAGATAAACATCACATGCAATCAATATAAGTGATATGATATGGCCATCATCATCTTGTGCTTGTGATCTCCATCTCCGAAGCACCATCATGATCACCATTGTCACCGGCGCGACACCTTGATCTTCATCGCAGCATCGTTGTCGTCTCGCCAAATATTGCTTCCACGACTATCGCTACCGCTTAGTGATAAAGTGACGCCATTACAGGGCGATTGCATTGCATACAATAAAGCGACAACCATATGGCTCCTGCCAGTTGCCGATAACTCGGTTACAAAACATGATCATCTCATACAATAAAATATAGAATCATGTCTTGACCATATCACATCACAACATGCCCTGCAAAAACAAGTTAGACGTCCTCTACTTTGTTGTTGCAAGTTTTACGTGGCTGCTATGGGCTGAGCAAAACCATTCTTACCTACGAATCAAAGCCACAACGATAGTTTGTCAAGTTAGTGTTGTTTTAACCTTCTCAAGGACCGGGCGTAGCCACACTTGATTCAACTAAACTTGGAGAAACTGACACCCGTCAGCCACCTGTGTGCAAAGCACGTCGGTAGAACCAGTCTCGCATAAGCGTACGCGTAATGTCGGTCAGGGCCGCTTCATCCAACAATACCGCCGAACCAAAGTGTGACATGCTGGTAAGCAGTATGACTTGTATCGTCCACAACTCACTTGTGTTCTACTTATGCATATAACATCTACGCATAAACCTGGCTCGGATGCCACTGTTGGGGAACGTAGTAATTTCAAAAAAAATCCTACGCACACACACAGGATCATGGTGATGCATAGCAACGGGAGGGGAGAGTGTGTCTACGTACCCTCATAGACAGAAAGCGGAAGCGTTAGCACAACGCGGTTGATGTAGTCGTACGTCTTCATGATCCGACCGATCCAAGTAACGAATGCATGACACTTCCGAGTTCAGCACACGTTCAGCTCGATGACGTCCCATGAACTCCGATCCAGCAGAGCTTCATGGGAGAGTTTCGTCAGCACGACGACGTGATGACGGTGATGATGATGCTACCGACGCAGGGCTTCGCCTAAGCACCGCTACGATATAATCGAGGTGGATTATGGTGGAGGGGGGCACCGCACACGGCTGTAATAGATCAATAGATCAACTTGTGTGTCTAGAGGTTCCCCCTGCCCCCGTATATAAAGGAGCAAAGGGGGGAGGCCGGCCGGCCCCTGTACACGCGTCAGGAGGAGGAATCCTCCTACTAGTAGGAGTAGGATTCCCCTCTTTCCTACTCCTACTAGGAGGGGCAAGGAAGGGGGAGAGGGAGAAGGAAAGGGGGGGTGCCGCCCCCCTCTCCTAGTCCAATTCGGACCAGAGGGGGAGGGGCACGCGGCCTGCCCTAGGCCAGCTCTCTCTCTCTCCACTAAGACCCATAAGGCCCACTATTTCTCTCGGGGGGGGGGGGGGGGGGGGGGGGGGGGTCCGGTAACCCTTCGGCACTCCGGTTTTCTCCGAAACCATCTGGAACACTTCCGGTGTCCGAATATAGTCGTCCAATATATCGATCTTTACGTCTCGACCATTTTGAGACTCCTCGTCATGTCTGTGATCATATCCAAGACTCCGAACTACCTTTGGTACATCAAAACACAAAAACTCATAATACCGATCGTCACCAAACTTTAAGCGTGCGGATCCTACGGGTTCGAGAACTTTGTAGACATGATCGAGACTCGTCTTCGGTCAATAACCAACAGCAGAACCTGGATGTTCATATTGGCTCCCACATATTCTATGAAGATCTTTATCGGTCAAACCGCATAACAACATACGTTGTTCCCTTTGTCATCGGTATGTTACTTGCCCGAGATTCGATCATCAGTATCTCAATACCTAGTTCAATCTCATTACTGGCAAGTCTCTTTACTTGTTTTGTAATACATCATCCCACAATTAACTCATTAGTTACAATGCTTGCAAGGCTTATAGTGATGTGAATTACCGAGTGGGCCCAGAGATACCTCTCCCACAATCGGAGTGACAAATCCTAATCTTGATTTATGCCAAATCAACAAGTACCTGAAGGAAATATGCCCTAGAGGCAATAATAAAGTTATTATTTATTTCCTTATTTCATGATAAATGTTTATTATTCATGCTAGAATTGTATTAACCGGAAACATAATGCATGTGTGAATACATAGACAAATTTAGTGTCACTAGTATGTCTCTACTTGACTAGCTCGTTAATCGAAGATGGTTGAGTTTCCTAGCCATGGACATGAGTTGTCATTTGATTAATGGGATCACATCATTAGGAGAATGATGTGATTGACTTGACCCATTCCATTAGCCTAGCACTTGATCGTTTAGTATGTTGCTATTGCTTTCTTCATGACTTATACATGTTCCTATGACTATGAGATTATGCAACTCCCGTTTACCGGAGGAACACTTTGTGTGCTACCAAACGTCACAACGTAACTGGGTGATTATAAAGGTGCTCTACAGGTGTCTCCAAAGGTACTTGTTGGGTTGGCGTATTTCAAGATTAGGATTTGTCACTCCAATTGTCGGAGAGGTATCTCGGGGCCCACTCGGTAATGCACATCACTATAAGCCTTGCAAGCATTGTAACTAATGAGTTAGTTACGGGATGACGTATTACGGAACGAGTAAAGAGACTTGCCAGTAATGAGATTGAACTAGGTATTGAGATACCGACGATCGAATCTCGGGCAAGTAACATACTGATGACAAAGGGAACAACGTATGTTGTTATGCGGTTTGACCGATAAAGATCTTCGTAGAATATGTGGGAGCCAATATGAGCATCCAGGTTCCGCTATTGGTTATTGGCCGGAGACGTGTCTCGGTCATGTCTACATAGTTCTCGAACCTGTAGGGTCCGCACGCTTAAAGTTTTGGTGACGATTATATTATGAGTTTATGTGATTTGATGTACCAAAGGTAGTCCGGAGTCCCGGATGAGATTGGGGACATGATGAGGAGTCTCAAAATGGTCGAGACATAAAGATCTATATATTGGACGACTATATTTGGACATCGGAAAGGTTCCGAGTGATTCGGGTATTTTCAGAGTACCGGGGGGTTACGGGAATTCACTGAGAGAAGTATTGGGCCTTATTGGGCCATATGGGAATAGAGGAGAGAGGCCAAAAGGAAGGAGGCGCCCACCCCCTCTGGTCCGAATTGGACAAGGGGTGCAACCCCATTTTCCTTTTCCCTCTCCCCTCTTTCCTTCTCTCCTACTCCGGAAAGGAAAGGGGAATCCTACTAGGACTTGGGAGTCCTAGTAGGACTCCCCACACTTGGCGCGCCCCCTCTAGGGCCGGCCTCTCCCTCCCTCCTTTATATACGGGGGCAGGGGGCACCTCTAGACACACAAGTTGATCTGTTGATCTCTCCCAGCCGTGTGCGGTGCCCCCCTCCACCATAATCCAACTCGATCATATCGTAGCGGTGCTTAGGCGAGGCCCTGCGTCGGTAGCATCATCATCACCGTCATCACGCCGTCGTGCTAACGGAACTCTCCCTCAAAGCTCTGCTGGATCGGAGTTCGTGGGACGTCATCAAGCTGAACGTGTGCTGAACTCGGAGGTGCCGTACGTTCGGTACTTGGATCGGTCGGATCGTGAAGACGTACGACTACATCAACCGTGTTGTGCTAACGCTTCTGCTTTTGGTCTACAAGGGTACGTGGACAATACTCTCCCCTCTTGTTGCTATGCATCACCATGATCCTGTGTGTGTGTAGGAAATTTTTTGAAATTACTACATTCCCCGTCAGTGATATCAGAGCCTGGTTTTATGCGCAAATGTTATATGCACGAGTAGAACACAAGTGAGTTGTGGGTGATACAAGTCATACTTCTTACCAGCATGTCATACTTTGGTTCGACGGTATTGTTGGATGAAGCGGCCCAGACCGACATTACGCGTACACTTACACGAGACTGGTTCTACCGACGTGCTTTGCACACAGGTGGCTGGCGGGTGTCAGTTTCTCCAACTTTAGTTGAACTGAGTGTGGCTACGCCCGGTCCTTGAGAAGGTTAAAACATCACTAACTTGACGAACTATCATTTTGTTTTGATGCGTAGGTAAGATCGGTTCTTGCTCAGCCCGTAGCAGTCACGTAAAACTTGCAACAACAAAGTAGAGGACGTCTAACTTGTTTTTGCAGGGCATGTTGTGATGTCATATGGTCAAGACGTGATGAGATATAAGTTGTTGTATGAGATGATCATGTTTTGTTGAAGTTATCGGCAACTGGCAAAAGCCTTATGGTTGTTTTTCCATTGAATAAGATGCAAGCCCCAAATAATTGATTTACTTTATCGCCATGCGATAGAAATAGTTGCAAGAGCAATAGTTGGCGAGACGACCATGTGACGACACATTGGTATAGATCAAGATGATGGAGATAATGGTGTCATGCCGGTGACTATGGAGATCATGACGATGCTTTGGAGATGGAGATCAAAGGCACAAGATGATGATGGCCATATCATGTCAGATATTATGATTGCATGTGATGTTTATCTTTTATACATCTTATTTTGCTTAGTTCGGCGGTAGCTTTATAAGATGATCTCTCACTAAATTTCAAGGTATAAGTGTTCTCCCTGAGTATGCACCGTTGTGAAAGTTCTTCGTGCTGAGACACCACGTGATGATCGGGTGTGATAGGCTCTACGTTCAAATACAACGGGTGCAAAACAGTTGCACACGCGGAATACTCAGGTTAAACTTGACGAGCCTAGCATATGCAGATATGGCCTCGGAACACTGAGACCGAAAGATCGAGCGTGAATCATATAGAAGATATGATCAACATAGTGATGTTCACCATTGAAAACTACTCCATCTCATGTGATGATCAGACATGGTTTAGTTGATTTGGATCACGTGATCACTTAGATGATTAGAGGGATGTCTATCTAAGTGGGAGTTCTTAAGTAATATGATTAGTTGAACTTTAATTCATCATGAACTTAGTCCTGGTAGTATTAGCATATCTATGTTGTAGATCAATAGCTCGCGATGTTGCTCCCCGTTTATTGTGTTCCTAGAGAAAAACTATGTTGAAAAATGTTAGTAGCAATGATGCGGATTGGATCCGTGATCTGAGGATTATCCTCATTGCTGCACAGAAGAATTATGTCCTTGATGCACCGCTAGGTGACAGACCTATTGCAGGAGCAGATGCAGACGTTATGAACATTTGACTATCTCAATATGATGACTACTTGATAGTTTAGTGCACCATGCTTAACGGCTTAGAATCGGGGCTTCAAAGACGTTTTGAATGCCATGGAGCATATAAGATGTTCCAAGGGTTGAAATTGGTATTTCATACTCATGCCCGTGTCGAGAGGTATGAGACCTCTGACAATACTTTGCCTACAAGATGGAGGAGAAAAGCTCAACCAGTGAGCATGTGCTCAGATTGTATGAGTACTACAATTGCTTGAATCAAGTGGGAGTTAATCTTCAAGATAAGAGAGTAATTGACAAAGTTCTCTAGTCACTATCACCGAGTTACTAGAACTTAGTGATGAACTATAATATGCAAGGGATGACAAAAGTAATTCCCAAGCTCTTCGTGATGCTAAAATCGACGAAGGTAGAAATCAATAAAAGCATCAAGTGTTGATGGTTGACAAATACCACTAGTTTCAAGAAAAGGGCAAAGGGAAGAAGGGGAACTTCAAGAAGAACGGCAAGCAAGTTGCTGCTCAAGCGAAGAAGCCCAAGTCTGGACCTGAGCCTGAGACTGAGTGCTTCTACTGCAAAGGGACTGGTCACTAGAAGCGGAACTGCCCCAAGTATTTGGCGGATAAGAAGGATGGCGAGGTGAACAAAGGTATATTGGATGTACATGTTATTGATGTGTACTTTACTAGTGTTTATAGCAACCCCTCGGTATTTGATACTAGTTCAGTTGCTAAGAGTAGTAACTTGAAACATGAGTTGCAGAATGAACAGAGACTAGTTAAGGGTGAAGTGACGATGTGTGTTGGAAGTAGTTCCAAGAATGATATGATTATCATCGCACACTCCCTATACTTTCGGGGTTAGTGTTTGATACGTCCATTTTGCATCATGCTTTTATATCGATATTTATTGCATTATGGGCTGTTATTACACATTATGTCACAATACTTATGCCTATTCTCTCTTATTTTACAAGGTTTACATAAAGAGGGAGAATGCCGGCAGCTGGGATTCTGGGCTGGAAAAGGAGCAAATATTAGAGACCTATTCTGCGCAGCTCCAAAAGTCCTGAAATTTCACGGAAGGCATTTTCAGAATATATAAAAAATAATGAGCGCAAGAAGTTCCAGAGGGGGGCCACACCCTGCCCACGAGGGTGGGGGCGCGCCCTACCCCCCTGGGCGCGCCCCCTGCCTCGTGGGTCCCCTAGTGGCCCTCCGATGCCCATATTCTGCTATATGGAGTCTTTTGATGAGGAAAAAATCATAAGCCATCTTTCCGGACGAGACTCCGCCGCCACGAGGCGGAACCTTGGCGGAACCAGTCTAGGGCTCTGGCAGAGCTGTTCTGCCGAGGACACTTCCCTCCGGGAGGGGGAAATCATCACCATCATCATCACCAATGCTCCTCTCATCGGGAGAGGGCAATCTCCATCAACATCTTCACCAGCACCATCTCCTCTCAAAACCCTAGTTCATCTCCTGTATCCAATTCTTGTCTCTAAGTCCGGGATTGGTACCTGTGGGTTGCTAGTAGTGTTGATTACTCCTTGTAGTTGATGCTAGTTGGTTTACTTGGTGGAAGATCATATGTTCAGATCCTATATGAATATTAATACCCCTCTGATTATGAACTTGAATATGCTTTGTGAGTAGTTACGTTTGTTCCTAAGGAGATGGGAGAAGTCTTGCTATTAGTAGTCATGTGAATTTGGTATTCGTTCGATATTTTGATGAGATGTATGTTGTCTCTCCTCTAGTGGTGTTATGTGAACGTCGACTACATGACACTTCACCATTATTTGGGCCTAGAGGAAGGCATTGGGAAGTAATAAGTAGATGATGGGTTGCTAGAGTGACAGAAGCTTAAACCCTAGTTTATGCGTTGCTTCGTAAGGGGCTGATTTGGATCCACATGTTTCATGATATGGTTAGGTTTACCTTAATACTTTTGTTGTAGCTGTGGATGCTTGCAATAGAGGTTAATCATAAGTGGGATGCTTGTCCAAGTAAGGACAACACCCAAGCACCGGTCCACCGCATACCAAATTACCAAAGTATCGAACGTGAATCATATGATCGTGATGAAAACTAGCTTGACGATAATTCCCATGTGTCCTCGGGAGCGCTTTTCTCTATATAAGAGTTTGTCTAGGCTTGTCCTTTGCTACAAAAAGGATTGGGCCACCTTGCTGCACTTTATTTACTTTTGTTACTTGTTGCTCGTTACAAATTATCTTATCACAAAACTGTTTGTTACCTATAATTTCAGTGCTTGTAGAGAATACCTTGCTGAAAACCGCTTATCATTTCCTTCTGCTCCTCGTTGGGTTCGACACTCTTACTTATCGAAAGGACTACGATAGATCCCCTATACTTGTGGGTCATCAAGACTCTTTTCTGGCACCGTTGCCGGTGAGTGAAGCGCCTTTGGTAGGTGGAATTTGGTAAGGAAAAATTTATATAGTGTGCTGAAATTTACTGTTACTTGTTACTATGGAAAGTAATCCTCTGAGGGGCTTGTTCATGGTATCTTCACCCCTACCAGTAGAGTAAAGAGTTGCTCCTCAACCTACTGAACCTACTGAAAATGAAAATGTCTGCTTTGAAATTCCTTCGGGTATGTTAGAAAAACTGCTAGCTAATCCTTTTGCAGGAGATGGAACAAAGCATCCTGATGAGCACCTAATATATTTGGATGAAGTTTGTGGATTATGTAAGCTTGCAGGTGTGTCTGGAGATGTTATTAAGAAGAAGGTCTTCCCTTTATCTTTCAAGGGAGATGCATTGACATGGTATAGGCTATGTGATGATATGGGGTCATGGAACTACAAACGATTGAAATAGGAATTTCATCAGAAGTTTTATCCTATGCATCTTATTCATCATGATCGCAATTATATATATAATTTCTGGCCTCGCGAAGGAGAAAGCATCGCTCAAGCTTGGGGGAGGCTTAAATCAATGTTATATTCATGCCCCAATCATGAGATCTCAAGAGAAATGGTTATTCAAAAAATTTATGCACGGCTTTCTGATAACAATCACACCATGCTCGATTCTTCTTGTGCTGGCTCTTTTATGATGAAGACTATTGAATTGAAATGGGATTTATTGGAAAGAATTAAATGCAACTCTAAAGATTGGGACCTCGACGAAGGTAAGGAGTCAGATATGACACCTAAGTATGATAGTGTTAAATCTTTTATGGATACCGATGTTTTCCGTAAATTTAGCACTAAATATGGACTTGACTCTGAGATAGTAGCCTCTCTGTGTGAATCTTTTGCTGCTCATATCGATATCCCTAAGGAGAAGTGGTTTAAATATCATCCTCCCATAGAAGTAAAAGTAGCTGCACCTATTAAATTTGAATAAAAGACTATCACTTATAATGATCCTATTGTTCCTACTTCTTATGTTGAGAAACCACCTTTCCCTGTTAGGATAAAGGATCATGCTAAAGCTTCAACTGTGGTTCGTAAAAGCAATATTAGAACTTATACACCTCCTGAGCAAATTAAAGTTGAACCTAATATTGCTATTGTTAAAGATCTATTGCCTGATAATATTGATGGGCATGTTATTCATTTCTATAATGAAACCGCTAGAATTGCCAAACCTTGTGCTAAAGATAAACATAGACTTGTTGTAGGCATGCCTGTTATTTCAGTTAAAATAGGAGATCATTGTTATCATGGCTTATGTGATATGGGTGCTAGTGCTAGTGCAATACCTTTCGACTTATACAAAGAAATTATGCATGGCATTGCACCCGCTGAGTTAGAAGATATTGATGTCATAATTAAAATTTCCAATAGAGATACTATTTCACCAATGGGAATTGTTAGAGATGTTGAAGTCTTGTGTGGGAAAACTAAATATCCTGCTGATTTTCTTGTTCTTGGCTCCCCACAAGATAGCTTTTGTCCCATTATTTTCGGTAGACCCTTCTTGAACACTATTAATGCTAAGATAGACTGCATAAAGGATGTTGTTACTATTGGTTTAGGTGATATGTCTCATGAGTTTAATTTCTCTAAATTTCGTAGACAACACCGTGAAGAGGAATTGCCTAGTAAAGATGAAATTATTGGTCTTGCTTCTATTGCCGTGCCTCCTAGTGATCCTTTAGAACAATATTTGCTAGACCATGAAAATGATATGTTTATGAATGAAAGAAGGGAAATAGATGAAGTATTCTTTAAACAGGAACCCATCCTGAAACACAATTTTCCTGTTGAAATCCTAGGGGATCCTTCTCCACCCAAGGGTGATCCCGTGTTTGAGCTTAAACCGTTACCTGATGAGAAAAAGATATATCCTGTCATTATTAGTGCTAACCTTTCAGAGAATGAAGAAGAGAGATTATTGAAAACTCTGAAGAAGCACCGTGCTGCTATTGGATATACTCTTGATGATCTTAAGGGCATTAGTCCCACTCTGTGTCAACACAAAATAAATTTGGAGGAAGATGCCAAACCAGTTCATGATCATCAACGACGGCTGAATCCTAAGATGAAGGAAGTGGTAAGAAAGGAAATACTAAAGCTTCTTGAGGCAGGTATAATTTATCCCGTTGCTGATAGTCAGTGGGTAAGTCCTGTCCATTGTGTCCCTAAAAAGGGAGGTATTACTGTCGTTCCTAATGATAAAGATGAATTGATTCCTCAAAGAATTATTACATATTATATGATGGTAATTGATTTCCACAAATTAAATAAGGCTACTAAAAAGGATCATTACCCCTTACCTTTTATCGATCAAATGCTAGAATGATTATCCAAACATACACATTTTTGCTTTCTAGATGGTTTTTCTGGTTTCTCTCAAATACCTGTGTCAGCCAATGATCAATCAAAGACTACTTTTACTTGCCCTTTTGGTACTTTTTCTTATAGACGTATGCCTTTTGGTTTATGTAATGCACCAGCTACCTTTCAAAGATGCATGATGGCTATATTCTCTGACTTTTATGAAAAGATTTGTGAGGTTTTCATGGACGATTTTTCCGTCTATGGATCCTCTTTTGATGATTGCTTAAGCAACCTTGACCGAGTTTTGCAGAGATGTGAAGAAACTAATCTTGTCTTGAATTGGGAAAAGTGCCACTTTATGGTTAATGAAGGTATTGTCTTGGGGCATAAAGTTTCTGAAAGAGGTATTGAGGCTGATAAAGCCAAGGTTGATGCTATTGAAAAGATGCCATGTCCCAAGGACATCAAAGGTATAAGAAGTTTCCTTGGTCATGCCGGTTTTTATAGGAGGTTCATTAAGGACTTCTCAAAAATTTCTCGGCCTCTGACTAATTTATTACAAAAAGATATACCATTTGTCTTTTATGATGATTGTGTAGAAGCATTTGAAATACTTAAGAAAGCATTGATCTCTGCACCTATTGTTCAGCCACCTGATTGGAATTTACCTTTTGAAATTATGTGTGATGCTAGTGATTATACTGTAGGTGCTGTTCTAGGGCAAAGAGTTGATAAGAAATTAAATGTTATTCAATATGCTAGTAAGACTCTAGATAATGCCCAGAGAAATTATGCTACTACTGAAAAAGAATTCTTAGCAGTTGTATTTGCTTGTAATAAGTTCAGACCTTATATTGTTGATTCTAAAGTAACTATTCACACGGATCATGCTACTATTAAATATCATATGGAAAAGAAAGATGCTAAGCCTAGACTTATTAGATGGGTTCTCTTGCTACAAGAATTTGATTTGCATATTGTTGATAGAAAAGGAGCTGAGAACCCCGTTGCAGACAACTTGTCTAGGTTAGAGAATGTTCTTGATGACCCACTACCTATTGATGATAGCTTTCCTGATGAACAATTAAATGTCATAAATGGTTCTCGTACTACTCCATGGTATGCTGATTATGCTAATTATATTGTTGCTAAATTTATACCACCTAGTTTCACATACCAACAAAAGAAAAAGTTTTTCTATGATTTGAGGCATTACTTTTGGGATGACCCCCATCTTTATAAAGAAGGAGTAGATGGTGTTATTAGACGTTGTGTACCTGAGCATGAACAGGAATAGATCCTACACAAGTGTCATTCCGAGGCTTATGGAGGACACCACGCTGGAGATAGAACTACACATAAGGTATTGGAATCCGGTTTTTATTGGCCTACTCTCTTCAAGGATGCCCGTAAGTTTGTCTTATCTTGTGATGAATGTCAAAGAATTGGTAATATTAGTAGACATCAAGAAATGCCTATGAATTATTCACTTGTTATTGAACCATTTGATGTTTGGGGCTTTGATTATATGGGACCTTTTCCTGCCTCTAATGGTTATACACATATTTTTAGTTGCTATTGATTACATTACTAAGTGGGTAGGAGCTATTCCAACTAGTAGTGCTGATCATAACACTTCTATTAAAATGCTTAAAGAAGTTATTTTTCCGAGGTTTGGAGTCCCTAGATATCTAATGACTGATGGTGGTTCACATTTTATTCATGGTGCTTTCCGTAAAATGCTTGCTAAGTATGATGTTAATCATATAATTGCATCTTCGTATCACCCGCAGTCTAGTGGTTAAGTATAATTGAGTAATAGAGAGCTCAAATTAATTTTGCAAAAGACTGTCAATAGATCCAGAAAGAATTGGTCCAAGAAACTTGATGATGCATTATGGGCCTATAGAACCGCATATAAAAATCCTATGGGTATGTCTCCGTATAAGATGGTTTATGGAAAAGCATGTCACTTACCTCTAGAACTAGAACATAAGGCATATTGGGCTATTAAAGAGCTCAATTATGATTTCAAACTTGTCGGTGAGAAGAGGTTATTTGATATTAGCTCACTTGATGAATGAAGAACCCAAGCCTATGAAAATGCCAAGTTGTTTAAAGAAAAAGTTAAAAGATGGAATGACAAAAGAATACAAAAGCGTGATTTAATGTAGGTGATTATGTATTACTATACAACTCTCATTTAAGATTTTTTGCAGGAAAACTTCTCTCTAAATGGGAAGTCCCTTACGTTATCGAGGAGGTCTATCATTCCGGTGCCATAAAAATCAACAATTTCAAAGGCACAAATCCGAAGGTGGTGAACGGTCAAAGAATCAAACATTATATCTCAGGTAATCCCATAAATGTTGAAACCAATGTTATTGAAACCATAACCCCGGAGGAATACATAAGGGACACTTTCCGGAACGTTTCAGACTCCGAAAAGGAATAGGTATGTGGTACGGTAAGTAAACCGACTCCAAAACAGTTCTAATAGCAATTTTCTTCCGTTTTGGAATATTTAGAAAAATAGAAAAATAAGAAGAAGTCCAGGAAAGGCACGAGGGCTCCACGAGGGTGGAGGGCGCGCCCTACCCCCCTGGCGCGCCCCCTACCTTGTGGGCACCTCGTGTGCTCTCCGAACTGCGTTTTCTTACACGTCACGTGTTTTGGTCGGTAAAAATTCATTATATAACCTCCCGCAGGTTTTGACCACCGTATCACGCAAAAATCTCCTGTTCTCGTTTCGAGTTGTTTTCTGCCAGGGTTGTCAAAGCCAAGCATCATGTCGTCTCCCTCCTCCTCCAACAATGAGGGCAACAATGCTTGGCTAATGAAGATAGAGCTGAAGAGAGAAGAACCCATGGAGATCAACTAGGATGAAGGGATCAAGAAGGCCACGGAGGACCAAGTTCCGGCAACAGAAAACATCTTTCAACTTGATCACAATCTTCTTACCCCAACTGAGATCGAAGCTTTCAAGATGACTGAGCTAGCTCGTATACAAAACAAGTATCTCACACGTGAAAATATTTTGTTGAAGGAGCATATCATCGCACTCAAGGGCATTATCTGCAAGTTGGAAGACCTCCTACGCTCGATGTGCGACTACCCTTCATCACCACCATCTTCTTCACCAACAAAGGAGACATAATCACATGGGTATGGGCACTCCCCTTGGCAACTGCCAAGCTTGGGGGAGTGCCCCGGTATCGTATCACCATCACTTTTATCTTTACCTTTTTCTTAGTTCGATCCTTTTGATAATATCTTGATCTAGTAGCATAAAGTTTTTAGTATGATCTAGTTGTGAGTTTTGCTTTATGATCCTTCTATGTAATCGAGTCCGTGAGCTATATATAACAAAGATTAGTGTTGAGTCAAGGTCTTGATTATTTTGCCATGATATTGAGTGAATAAAATAAAATAGAAAGAAATAAAAGAGATCATATGGATCTTATGGAGAGTAATGAGCTCACATAGAAAAAGTATGATGAATAAAAGCTGTTGAGAGTTGACAAACATAGTTTTGGTCATCGTTGCAATTAATAGAAGTAATAAAGAAAGAGAAGTCTTCACAAATATACTATCTTGGACATCTTTTATGATTGTGAGCACTCATTAAAATATGACATGCTAAAGAGTTGACGTTGGACAAGGAAGACAACGTAATGGGTTATGTTTTCTTACACCTAAGATAAATTATATTGTCATGGATCATCCAACATGGTTGAGCTTGCCTTTCCCTCTCATGCTAGCCAATTCTTTGCACCAAGTAGAGATACTACTTGTGCTTCCAAATATCCCTAAACCCAGTTTTGCCATGAGAGTACACCATACCTACCTATAGATTGAGTAAGATCCTTCAAGTAAGTTGTCATCGGTGCAAGCAATAAAAATTGCTCTCTAAATATGTATGACTTATTAGTGTGGGAGAAAATAAGCTTTATACGATCATGTGATATGGAAGAAATAAAAGTGACGGACTGCATAATAAAGGTCCATATCACAAGTGGCAATATAAAGTGGCGTTCTTTCGCATTAAGATTTTGTGCATCCAACCATAAAAGTGCATGACAACCTCTGCTTCCCTCTGCGAAGGGCCTATCTTTTACTTTTATCTCCTGCCTTGCATAAGAGTCATGGTGATATTCACCCTTCCTTTTTACATTTTATCTTTTGGCAAGCACAACATGTTGGAAAGATCCTGGTATATATGGCTATCTGGATGTGAGTTTTCATGAACTATTATTGTTGACATTATCCTTGAGGTAAAACGTTGGGAGGCAAAACTATACGCCCCTATCTTTCTCTGTGTCCAATTAAAACTCCATACCCATAAGTATTGCATGAGTGTTAGCAATTGTGAAAGACTATATGATAGTTGAGTATGTGGACTTGCTGAAAAGCTCTTATATATTGACACTTTCCTATGTTATGATAAATTGCAATTGCTCCAATGACTGAGATTATAGTTTGTTAGTTTTCAATGAAGTTTATGATTCATACTTGAAATTGTGATTGAATTGTTACTCTAGCATAAGAGATCATATGACAAGAATTATATAAGTTGTTGTTCTAAGAATGACCATGATGCCCTCATGTCCGTATTTTATTTTTATCGACACCTCTATCTCTAAACATGTGGACATATTTTTCGATTTTGGCTTTCGCTTGAGGACAAGCGAGGTCTAAGCTTGGGGGAGCTGATACGTCCATTTTGCATCATACTTTTATATCGATATTTATTGCATTCTGGGCTGTTATTACACATTATGTCACAATACTTATGTCTATTCTCTCTTATTTTACAAGGTTTACATAAAGAGGGAGAATGCCGGCAGCTGGGATTCTGGGCTGGAAAAGGAGCAAATATTAGAGACCTATTATGCACAGCTCCAAAAGTCCTGAAACTTCATGGAAGGCATTTTTAGAATATATAGAAAATAATGAGCGCAAGAAGTTCCAGAGGGGGGCCACACCCAGCCCACGAGGGTGGGGGCGCGCCCTACCCCCTTGGGCGCGCCCCTGCCTCGTGGGTCCCCTGGTGGCCCTCCGATGCCCATCTTCTGCTATATGGAGTGTTTCGATGAGGAAAAAATCATAAGCCATCTTTCCAAACAAGACTCCGCCACCACGAGGCAGAACCTTGGCAGAACCAATCTAGGGCTCCGGTAGAGCTATTCTGCCGGGGACACTTCCCTCCGGGAGGGGGAAATCATCACCATCGTCATCACCAACGCTCCTCTCATCGGGAGAGGGCAATCTCCATCAACATCTTCACCAGCACCATCTCCTCTCAAAACCCTAGTTCATCTCTTGTATCCAATTCTTGTCTCTAAGTCCGGGATTGGTACCTGTGGGTTGCTAGTAGTGTTGATTACTCCTTGTAGTTGATGCTAGTTGGTTTACTTGGTGGAAGATCATATGTTCAGATCCTATATGCATATTAATACCCCTCTAATTATGAACATGAATATGCTTTGTGAGTAGTTGCGTTTGTTCCTGAGGACATGGGAGAAGGCTTGCTATTAGTAGTCATGTGAATTTGGTATTCGTTCGATATTTTGATGAGATGTATGTTGTCCCTCCTCTAGTGGTGTTATGTGAACGTCTGATGTCTACTACACAACCTTCTTCTTGTAGACGTTGTTGGGCCTCCAAGTGCAGAGGTTTGTAGGACAGTAGCAAATTTCCCTCAGTGGATGACCTAAGGTTTATCAATCCGTAGGAGGCGTAGGATGAAGATGGACTCTCTCAAGCAACCCTGCAACCAAATAACAAAGAGTCTCTTGTGTCCCCAACATACTCAATACAATGGTAAATTGTATAGGTGCACTAGTTCGGCGAAGAGATGGTGATACAAGTGGTATATGGATAGTAGATAATAGTTTTTGTAATATGAAAATACAAAAACAGCAAGGTAGCAAGTGGTAAAAGTGAGCGTAAACGGTATTGCAATGCGTTGAAACAAGGCCTAGGGTTCATACTTTCGCTAGTGCAAGTTCCCTCAACAACACTAACATAAATGGATCACATAAATATCCCTCAACATGCAACAAAGAGTCACTCCAAAGTCACTAATAGCGAAGAACAAACGAAGAGATTATGGTAGGGTACAAAACCACCTCAAAGTTATTCTTTCCAATCAATCCGTTGGGCTATTCGTATTAGTGTCACAAACAGCCCTAGAGTTCGTACTAGAATAACACCTTAAGACACAAATCAACCAAAACCCTAATGTCACCTAGATACTCCAATGTCACCTCAAGTATCCGTGGGTATGATTATATGATATGCGTCACACAATCTCAGATTCATCTATTCAACCAACACATAGAACCTCAAAGAGTGCCCCAAAGTTTCTACCAGAGAATCACGACGAAAATGTGTGCCAACCCCTATGCATAGGTTCATGGGCGGAACCCGGAACTTGATCACCAAAACATACATCAAGTGAATCATGTGGTGTACCATTGTCACCACAGGTACGCACGGCAAGACATACATCAAGTGTTCTTAAATCTTTAAAGACTCAATCCGATAAGATTACTTCAAAGGGGAAACTCAATCCATTACAAGAAAGTAGGGGGGGAGAAACATCATAGGATCCAAATATAATAGCAAAGCTCGCGATACATCAAGATCGTATCACCTCAAGAACATGTGAGAGAGAGAGAGATCAAACACATAGCTACTGGTACATACCCTCAGCCCCGATGGAGAACTACTCCCTCCTCGTCATGGAGAGCACCGGGATGATGAAGATGGCCACCGAAGAAGGATTCCCCCTCCGGCAGGGTGCCGGAACGGGTCTAGATTGGCTTTCGGTGGCTACGGAGGCTTCTGGCGGTGGAACTCCCGATATATTGTGCTCCCCGACGTTTTAGGGTATATGGAGATATATAGGCAGAAGAAGTACGTCAGGGGAGCCACGAGGGGCCCACGAGGGTGGAGGGCGCGCCCAAGGGGGGTGGGCGCGCCCCCTACCTCGTGGCCTCCTCGAAGCTTCCCTTACGTAGACTCCAAGTCTTCTGGGCTTCTTCTGATCCAAAAATAAGTTCCGTGAAGTTTCAGGTCATTTGGACTCCGTTTGATTTTCCTTTTCTTCGAAACCCTAAAATAGGCAAAAAAAACAGAAACTGGCACTGGGCTCTGGGTTAATAGGTTAGTCCAAAAAATGATGTAAAAGTGTATAATAAAGCCCATAAAGATCCAAAGTTGATAATATAATAGCATGGAACAATAAAAAATTGTAGATACGTTGGGGACGTATCAGCATCCCCAAGCTTAATTCCTGCTCGTCCTCGACTAGGTAAATGATAAAAATAGAATTTTTGATGTGGAATGCTACCTAACATATTTATCCATGTAGTTCTCTTTATTGTGGCAAGAATATTCAGATCCATAAGATTCAAGACAAAAGTTTAATATTGACATAAAAACAATAATACTTTAAGCATACTAACTAAGCAATCATGTCTTCTCAAAATAACATGGCCAAAGAAAGCTATCCCTACAAAATCATATAGTCTGGCTATGCTCCATCTTCACCACACAAAATATTTAAATCATGCACAACCCCAATGACAGGCCAAGCAATTGTTTCATACTTTTGATGTTCTCAAACTTTTTCAATCTTCATGCAATATATGAGCGTGAGCCATGGATATAGCACTATAGGTGGAATATAAGGGTGGTTGTGGAGAAGTCAAAAAGGGAGAAGATAGTCTCACATCAACTAGGCGTATCAACGGGCTATGGAGATGCCCATCAATAGATATTAATGTGAATGAGTAGGGATTGCCATGCAACGGATGCACTAGAGCTATAAATGTATGAAAGCTCAACAAAAGAAACTAGTGGGTGTGCATCCAACTTGCTTGCTCACGAAGACCTAGGCCATTTTGAGGAAGCCCATCATTGGAATATACAAACCAAGTTCTATAATAAAAGATTCCCACTAGTATATGAAAGTGACAACATAGGAGACTCTCTATCATGAAGATCATGGTGCTACTTTGAAGCACAAGTGTGGTAAAAGGGTAGTAGCATTGCCCCTTCTCTCTTTTTCTCTTATTTTTTTATTTTTTTATTTTTATTTTTTTATTTTTATTTTTTATGTGGGCCTTCTCTTTTTATGGCCTCTTTTCTCTTTTTTTTATTTGGGCTTCTTTGGCCTCTTTTTTTTCTTCGTCCGGAGTCTCATCCCGACTTATGGGGGAATCATAGTCTCCATCATCCTTTCCTCACTGGGACAATGCTCTAATAATGATGATGATCATCACACTTTTATTTACTTACAACTCAAGAATTACAACTCGATACTTAGAACAAGATATGACTATATATGAATGCCTCCGGCGGTGTACCGGGATGTGCAATGATTCATGAGAGACATGTCTGAAAGAATTATGAACGGTGGCTTTGCCACAAATACAATGTCAACTACATGATCATGCAAAGCAATATGACAATGATGAATTGTGTCATAATAACGGAACGGTGGAAGTTGCATGGCAATATATCTCAGAATGGCTATGGAAATGCCATAATAGGTAGGTATATTGGCTGTTTTGAGGAAGGTATATGGTGGGTGTATGATACCGGCGAAAGGTGCGCGGTATTAGAGAGGCTAGCAATGGTGGAAGGGTGAGAGTGCGTATAATCCATGGACTCAACATTAGTCATAAAGAACTCACATACTTATTGCAAAAATTTATTAGTTATCGAAACAAAGTACTACGCGCATGCTCCTAGGGGGATAGATTGGTAGGAAAAGACCATCGCTCGTCCCCGACCGCCACTCATAAGGAAGACGGTCAATAAATAAATCATGCTCCGACTTCATCACATAACGGTTCACCATATGTGCATGCTACGGGAATCACAAACTTCAACACAAGTATTTCTAAAATTCACAACTACTCAACTAGCATGACTCTAATATCACCATATTCATATTTCAAAACAATCATCAAGTATCAAACTTCTCTTAGTATTCAATGCACTATATATGAAAGTTTTTATTATATCCCTCTTGAATGCCCATCATATTAGGACTAGTTTCATAACCAAAGAAAATTGCCATGCTGTTCTAAAAGACTCTCAAAATAATATAAGTGAAGCACTAGAGCAAACGACAAACTACTCCGAAAGATATAAGTGAAGATCAATGAGTAGTTTAAATAATTATGTAGCTATGTGAATAATCTCTAACATTTAATAATTTCAGATCTTTATATTTTATTCAAACATCAAGCAAAGAAAAATAAAATGACATTCTAAGAATGGCAAACATCATGTGAAGAAGCAAAAACTTAGGATCAACCGAAACTAACTGATAGTTGTTGAAGAAGAAAGGTAGGATGCCAACCGGGGCATCCCCAAGCTTAGACACTTGAGACTTCTTGAAATATTATCTTGGGATGCCTTGGACATCCCCAAGCTTGAGCTTTTGTGTCTTCTTAATTTTTCTCATATCACAGTCTCCCTAAATCTTAAAAGTTTCATCCACACAAAACTCAACAAGGACTCGTGAGATAAGTTAGTATAAACCATTGCAAAAACCTTATCATATTCTACTGTAGCAAATCACTAAAATTATTATTCAACATTGCATACTAAATGCCTATGCATATTTAATAGTCCTATCCTCAAATAGAATCATTAAAGAAGCAAACATATGCAAACAATCCAATCATAACAGCAATCTGCCTAAACAGGACAGTATGTAAAGAATGCAGCAACATCCATACTTCCCTAGCTCCAAAAATAATGAAAGAAAATTCCCACTGTAATAAATTTATCAGAGCTTAATATGCAAAAGTTTTCAACATTTTATCACATTCTAACTTTTCTAGAGAATTATTGCAACAGCGGTAAACTTTCTGTTTTCAAACAGCAACATGAAGACTTGTAAAATAGGCATAGTAAAGGCTATCAATGCCAATTTTATTGAAATAAAAGATGCAAAACATTGTTATAAATAACATCAAGCAAATCTTAACAAAATAAATTGACGCTCCAAGCAGAACACATATCATATGGTGAATAAAAATATAGCTCCAAGTAAAGTTACCGATGAACGAAGACGAAAGAGGGGATGCCTTCCGGGGCATCCCCAAGCTTAGGCTCTTGGTTGTACTTAAATATTACCTTGGGGTGCCTTGGTCATCCCCAATATTAGGCTCTTGCCACTCCTTATTCCATAGTCCATCGAATCTTTACCCAAAACTTGAAAACTTCACAACACAAAATTTAACAGAAAACTCGTAAGCTCTGTTAGTATAAGAAAGCAAATCACCATCATAAGGTACTGTAATGAACTCATTCTAAATTCATATTGGTGTAATATCTACTGTATTCCAACTTCTCTATGGTTCATACCCACCGATACTACTCATAGATTCATTAAAATAAGCAAACCACACGATGAAAACAGAATCTGTCAAAAACAGAACAGTCTGTAGTAATATGAATCAAACGTATACTTATGGAACTCATAAAATTCTAAAATAAATTGATGGACCTGAGGAATTTATCTATTAATTATATGCAAAAATAATTAACTAAATATCACTCTCCAAATAAAAATGGCAGCAATTCTCGTGAGCGCTAAAGTTTCTGTTTTTTACAGCATGATCAACAAGACTTCCCCCAAGTCTTCCCAAAGGTTCTACTTGGCACAAACACTAATTAAAAGCATAAAACCACATCTAAACAAAGGATAGATAAATTATTTATTACTAAACAGGTGCAAAAATCAAGGAACAAGAAATTGGGTTGACTCCCAACAAGCGCTATCGTTTAACGCCCCTAGCTAGGCATGATGATTTCAATGATGCTCACATAAAGGATAAGAATTGAAACATAAAGAGAGCATCATGAAGAATATGACTAGCACATTTAAGTCTAACCCACTTCCTATGCATAGGGATTTTGTGAGCAAACAACTTATGGTAACAAGAATCAACTTGCATAGGAAAGTAAAACAAGCATAACTTCAAAACTTTAAGCACATAGAGAGGAAACTTGATATTATTGCCATTCCTACAAGCATAAGTTCCTCACTCATAATAATTTTCAGTAGCATAATGAATTAATTCAACAATATAACCAACACCTAAAGCATTCTTTTCATTATCTACAAGCATGGAATTTTTATTACTCTCCACATAAGCAAAATTCTTCTCATTCGGAATAGTGGGAGTATCATAAGAGACTCGAATACTATAAATTGTTTCCACATTAAAAGAGTAATGTTCAGAGAAGGAGTAATCATAATCATGACAATTTTTATAAATATAATCACTACTTTTTATAGCATAAGTATCATCACAATAATCATTATAAGTAGGAGGCATGCTATCATCATTATAAATTTGCATATCAAAACTTGGGAGACTAAAAATATCATCTTCATTGAACGTAGCATCCCCAAGCTTGGGCCTTTTCATATCATAAGCATAATCACTCTTATAATTAATAGTATGGATATCACCAATAGTATAGCAATTATCATATTCTTCCAAGCAAGTGCCAAAAATATTTTCAAGATCATAAGAAGTATCATTATCTTCCACAATTATATTTTCATGAGGCACAATAGTAATAGGAGCAGCATTATTTGGGGGATATATCTTTTTACCTCTCTTCCTTTTTCTTTTCTTCTTCTTCACCACATCATGTGTGGGTTCAATCCTTTTTTTGGAGCTCCTTATTAATGAGATTGGTTGAATAGGAGGCTCCTCCTCGTTACCTGATTCATCATAAGAAATAATAGGAGGGTATTGGGAAGTCTCTTTCCTTTCATTAGTATTCTCTTCATCCTCTATTTGTTTTCTTTTCTTTATGTAGTTGGCAATATAAGGATTTTCAATACAATTCACCGCACAATACATATAAATTTCCTCTAGATCAAATCCAAGAAGTTTATAAAGGGAAAATTCTGGAAGATAATTAGTTATACGTTTCATTTCTTCGTAACCCATAAGCAAACTAAGTTCATTATGATGTGCAAGGGAAATCAAGTCATCACAATTTTTGGACACGATACAATCATGAAACAATTTGCATTGGGTACTGAAATGATCATGTTCATTGCAAAGCTCACAAGTATGGCCAAGATAATTTAAATTTTCAGCACATTCATCTAGCCTTTCTTGCAACAATTTAGTTTCTAAGTACTTATGCCTCTTGCAATATCTATCTTCCCTATTTGGTGTGTACTTACAAACCCAATGCAGTCCACAATTATTGACATGTTTATAGGAGGCATTTTCATCATAACTAGTGCAATCATCATTAGTACCATGGGTATTCAAGGAGTTCATACTAACAACATTGCAATCATGCTCATCATTCAAAGATTTAGTGCCAAACATTTTATAGATTTCTTCTTCTAGCACTTGAGCACAATTACCCTTTCCATCATACTCACAAAAGATATTAAAAAGGTGAAGCGTATGAGATAAACTCAATTCCATTTTTTATAGTTTTCTTTTATAAACTAAACAAGTGATAAAACAAGAAACTAAAAGACTCGATTGCAAGATCTAAAGATATACCTTCAAGCACTCACCTCCCCGGCAACGGCGCCGGAAAAGAGCTTGATGTCTACTACACAACCTTCTTCTTGTAGACGTTGTTGGGCCTCCAAGTGAGAGGTTTGTAGGACAGTAGCAAATTTCCCTCAAGTGGATGACCTAAGGTTTATCAATCCATAGGAGGCGTAGGATGAAGATGGTCTCTCTCAAGCAACCCTACAACCAAATAACAAAGAGTCTCTTGTGTCCCCAACACACCCAATACAATGGTAAATTGTATAGGTGCACTAGTTCGGCGAAGAGATGGTGATACAAGTGGTATATGGATAGTAGATATAAGTTTTTGTAATCTGAAAATATAAAAACAGCAAGGTAACTAATGATAAAAGTGAGCACAAACGATATTGCAATGCTAGGAAACAAGGCCTAGGGTTCATATTTTCACTAGTGCAAGTTCTCTCAACAATGATAACATAACTGGATCACATAACTATCCCTCAACATGCAACAAGGAGTCACTCCAAAGTCACTAATAGCGGAGAACAAATGAAGAGATTATGGTAGGGTATGAAACCACCTCAAAGTTATTCTTTCCAATCAATCTGTTGGGCTATTCCTATAAGTGTCACAAACAACCCTAGAGTTCGTACTAGAATAACACCTTAAGACACAAATCAACCAAAACCCTAATGTCACCTAGATACTCCAATATCACCTCAAGTATCCGTGGGTATGATTATACGATATGCATCACACAATCTCAGATTCATCTATTCAACCAACACAAAGGACCTCAAGGAGTGCCCCAAAGTTCTACCGGAGAATCACGACGAAAACGTGTGCCAACCCCTATGCATAGGTTCATGGGCGGAACCCGCAAGTTGATCACCAAAACATACATCAAGTGAATCACGTGATATCCCATTGTCACCACAGATACGCACGACAAGACATACGTCAAGTGTTCTCAAATCTTTAAAGACTCAATCTGATAAGATTACTTCAAGGGGAAAACTCAATCCATTACAAGAGAGTAGAGGGGGAGGAGAAACATAAGATCCAACTATAATAGCAAAGCTCGCGATACATCAAGATCGTGCCAAATCAAGAACACGAGAGAGAGATCAAACACATAGCTACTGGTACATACCCTCAGCCCCAAGGGAGAACTACTCCCTCCTCGTCATGGAGAGCACCGGGATGATGAAGATGGCCACCGAAGAAGGATTCCCCCTCCGGCAGGGTGCCGGAACGGGTCTAGATTGGCTTTCGGTGGCTACGGAGGATTCTGGCGGCGGAACTCCCGGTCTATTGTGCTCCCCGATGTTTTAGGGTATATGGAGATATATAGGCAGAAGAAGTACGTCAGGGGAGCCACGAGGGCCCACGAGGGTGGAGGGCGCGCCCAAGGGGGGTGGGCGCGCCCCTACCTCGTGGCCTCCTCGAAGCTTCCCTTACGTAGACTCCAAGTCTTCTGGGCTTCTTCTGATCCAAAAATAAGTTCCGTGAAGTTTCAGGTCATTTGGATTCCGTTTGATTTTCCTTTTCTTCGAAACCCTAAAATTGGCAAAAAAACAGAAACAGGCACTGGGCTCTGGGTTAATAGGTTAGTCCCAAAAATGATATAGAAGTGTATAATAAAGCCCATAAACATCCAAAGTTGATAATATAGTAGCATGTAACAATCAAAAATTATAGATACGTTGGAGACGTATCAGTGGGCGCGCCCCCCTACCTCGTGGCCTCCTCGAAGCTTCCCTTACGTAGACTCCAAGTCTTCTGGGCTTCTTCTGATTCAAAAATAAGTTCCGTGAAGTTTCAGGTCATTTGGACTCTGTTTGATTTTCCTTTTCTTCGAAACCCTAAAATAGGCAAAAACCAGAAACTGGCACTCGGCTCTGGGTTAATAGGTTAGTCCCAAAAATGATATAAAAGTGTATAATAAAGCCATAAACGTCCAAAACAGTAGATAATATAGCATGGGGCAATAAAAAATTATAGATACGTTGGAGACGTATCAACGTCGACTACATGACACTTCACCATTATTTGGGCCTAGAGGAAGGCATTGGGAAGTAATAAGTAGATGATGGGTTGCTAGAGTGACAGAAGCTTAAACCCTAGTTTATGCATTGCTTCGTAAGGGGCTGATTTGTATCCACATGTTTCATGCTATGGTTAGGTTTACCTTAATACTTTTGTTGTAGTTGCGGATGCTTGCAATAGAGGTTAATCATAAGTGGGATGCTTGTCCAAGTAAGGACAACACCCAAGCACCGGTCCACCCACATACCAAATTATCAAAGTACCGAACGCGAATCATATGATCGTGATGAAAACTAGCTTGACGATAATTCCCACGTGTCCTCGGGAGCGCTTTTCTCTATATAAGAGTTTGTCTAGGCTTGTCCTTTGCTACAAAAAGGATTGGGCCACCTTGCTGCACTTTATTTACTTTTGTTACTTGTTGCTCGTTACAAATTATCTTATCACAAAACTGTTTGTTACCTATAATTTCAGTGCTTGCAGAGAATACCTTGTTGAAAACCGCTTGTCATTTCTTTCTGGCCCTCGTTGGGTTCGACACTCTTACTTATCGAAAGGACTACTATAGATCCCCTATACTTGTGGGTAATCAGTGTTGAACCTAAATAAATGTTATTAGGTGTTTGCGTTGAGCAAGAATATGATTTGATCATGTTTATTGCAATACAGTTATTCATTTAAGTTAGAGAATAATTGTTATTCTGTTTACATGAATAAAACCTTCTATGGTTATACACCCACTAAAATGGTTTGTTGGATCTCGATCATAGTGATACACATATTCATAATATTGAAGCCAAAAGATGCAAAGTTAATAATGATAGTGCAACTTATTTGTGGCACTGCCGTTTAGGTCATATTGGTGTAAAGCGCATGAAGAAAATCCATGCTGATGGGCTTTTTGAATCACTTGATTAATGAATCAGCAGATGCTTGCGAACCATGCCTCATGGGCAAAGATGACTAAGACTCCGGTCTCCGGAACAATGGAGCGAGCAACTGACTTATTGGATATAATACATACTGATGTATGAGGTTCGATGAGTGTTGAGGCTCGCGATGGGTATCATTATTTTTTGACCTTCACAGATGATTTGAGCAGATATGGGTATATCTACTTGAAGAAACATAAGTCTGAAACATTTGAAAAGTTCAAAGAATTTCAGAGTGAAGTGGAAAATCATCATAACAAGAAAATAAAGTTTCTACGATCTGATCATGGAGGAGAATATTTGAGTTGTGAGTTTGGTCTTCATTTGAAACAATGCGGAATAGTTTCGCAACTCACGCCACCTGGAACACCACAACGTAATGGTGTGTCCAAACATCGTAACCGTACTTTATTAGATATAGTGCAATCTATGATGTCTCTTACCAATTTACACTATCGTTTTGGGGTTATGCATTAGAGACATCTGCATTCATGTTAAATAGGGCACCATCTAAATCTGTTGAGACAGCACCATATGAACTGTGGTTTGGCAAGAAACCAAAGTTGTCGTTTCTTAAAGTTTGGGGTTGCGATGCTTATGTGAAAAAGTTTCATCCTGATAAGCTCAAACCCAAGTCAGAAAAGTGCGTCTTCATAGGATACCCAAAAGTTACTGTTGGGTACACCTTCTATCACAGATCCGAAGGCAAGATATTCGTTGCTAAAAATGGATCCTTTCTAGAGAAGGAGTTTCTCTTGAAAGAAGTGAGTGGGAGGAAAGTAGAACTTGATAAGGTAATTGTACCTACCCCCGAATTGGAAAGTAGTTCATCACTGAAATCAGTTCCAGTGATGCTTACACCAATTAGTGAGGAAGTTAATGATGATGATCATGAAAGCTTCGGATCAAGTTACTACCGAACCTTGTAGGTCAACCAGAGTATGTTCCGCACTAGAGTGGTTTGGTAATCCTATTCTGGAGTTCATGTTACTTGACCATGACAAACCTACGAACTATGAGGAAGTGATACGTCTCCGTTGTATTTACTTTTCCAAACACTTTTGCCCTTGTTTTGGACTCTAACTTGTATGATTTGAATGGAACTAACCCGGACTGACTCTGTTTTCAGCAGAATTACCATGGTGTTGTTTTATGTGTAGAAAACAAATATTCTCGGAATGACCTGAAACTCCACAGAACATCTTAGAAAAATAATAAAAAATCCTCGCCAAAGATGAACACCAGGGGGCCCACACCCTTCTCACGAGGGTGGGGGGCGCCCCCCTAGGGTGCGCCCCTACCTCGTGGGCCCCCTGTTGCGTCTCCGACTCCAACTCCACCTCCATATATTGAATTTCGATGAGAAAAAAAATCAAGGAGAAGAAATCATCGTGTTTTACGATATGGAGCCGCCGCCAAGCCCTAAAACCTCTCGGGAGGGCTGATCTGGAGTCCGTTCGGGGCTCCGGAGAGGGGGATTCGTCGCCGTCGTCATCATCAACCATCCTCAATCACCAATTTCATGATGCTCACCGCCGTGCGTGAGTAATTCCATCGTAGGCTTGCTGGACGGTGATGGGTTGGATGAGATTTATCATGTAATCGAGTTAGTTTTGTTAGGGTTTGATCCCTAGTATCCATTATGTTCTGAGATTGATGTTTATGACTTTGCTATGCTTAATGCTTGTCACTAGGGCCCGAGTGCCATGATTTCAGATCTGAACCTATTATGTTTTCATGAATATATGTGAGTTCTTGATCCTATCTTGCAAGTCTATAGTCACCTACTATGTGTTATGATCCGGCAACCCCGAAGTGACAATAATCGGGACCACTCCCGGTGATGACCATAGTTTGAGGAGTTCATGTATTCACTATGTGCTAATGCTTTGTTCCGGTTCTCTATTAAAAGGAGGCCTTAATATCCCTTAGTTTCCAATAGGACCCCGCTGCCATGGGAGGGTAGGACAAAAGATGTCATGCAAGTTCTTTTCCATAAGCACGTATGACTATATACGGAATACATGCCTACATTACATTGATGAATTGGAGCTAGTTCTGTGTCACCCTATGTTATGACTGTTACATGATGAACCGCATCCGGCATAATTATCCATCACTGATCCGGTGCCTACGAGTTTTCCATATACTGGTTTACGCTTATTTTACTTTCCCGCTGCTACTGTTACAATCACTACAAAATACCAAAAACATTACTTTTGTTGTCTTTACTTTTGTTGCCGCTACCACCACTATCATATTACTTTGCTACTAAACACTTTGCTGCAGATACTAAGTTTCCAGGTGTGGTTGAATTGACAACTCAGCTGCTAATACTTGAGAATATTCTTTGGCTCCCCTTGTGTCGAATCAATAAATTCGGGTTGAATACTCTACCCTCGAAAGCTGTTGCGATCCCCTATACTTGTGGGTTATCAAGACTAATTTCTGGCGCCGTTGCCGGGGAGCATAGCTCTATTCTTTGAGTCACTTGGGATTTATATCTGCTGGACACTATGAAGAACTTGAGAGATCCAAAAACCAAGATCTATCCCTCAACTACGAGGGGAGGTAAGGAACTACCATCTAGCTCTGCACTTGATTCACCTTCTGTTATGAGTAAGTCAGTGCTTGGATGAGTTTGATAACTTTATGTATAAGCAAGACGACTTCAATGCTTATTTTGGTAGACAATTAAAAGAAAATGCTTATATGATTAGACGCTTGGGTGATTATATGGCTGATATTAAAGGTGAACTTAAACTTGTTAGCAAACATGCTTCTATGGTTAGCACTCAAGTAGAACAAGTACTTAAGGCTCAAAAAGACGTGCTTGATTATGCTGTTAGAGTGGCTACTAGAACTGGTAGAATGACTCAGGAACCTTTGTATCCTGAAGGCCACCCTAAGAGAATCGAGCAAGATTCTCAGAGAAATAATATTGATGTTCCTAGTTCTTCTAAAAATAAGAAGAAGAAAAATGATAGAACTGTGCAAACTTCTAGTGAACCTATTGCTGAACCACCTGATAATCCAAATGATGTTTCTATGTCTGATGCTGAAACACAATCTGCTACTGAACATGAACCTAATGAAAATATTAATAATGATGTTCATGATGATGCTCAACCTAGTAATGATAATGATGTAGAAATTGAACCTGCTGTTGATCTTGATAACCCACAATCAAAGAATCAACGTTATGATAAAAGAGACTTTGTTGCTAGGAAACATGGTAAACAAAGGGAACCTTGGGTTCAGAAACCCATGCCTTTTCCTTTGAAACCATCCAAGAAAAAGGATAATGAGGATTTTGAGCGCTTTGCTGAAATGATTAGGCCTATCTTTTTGCGTATGCGATTAACTGATGTGCTCAAAACAAATCCTTATTCTAAATATATGAAGGATATCATTACTAATAAAATAAAGATACCGAAAGCTAAAATTTCCACCATGCTTGCTAATTATACTTTTAAGGGTGGAATACCAAAGAAACTTGGAGACCCCGGAGTACCTACTATACCTTGCTCCATTAAAAGAAATTATATTAAAACTGCTTTATGTGATCTTGGAGCCGGTGTTAGTGTTATGCCTCTCTCTTTATATCGTAGACTTGACTTGAATAAGTTGACACCTACTGAAATATCTTTGCAAATGGTTGATAAATCAAATGCTATACCTGTCGGTATCTGTGAGGATGTGCCTGTTGTGGTTGCAAACGTTACTATTTTAACGGACTTTGTTATACTTGATATTCCCGAGGATGATAGTATGTCTATTATTCTTGGAAGACCTTTGCTTAATACTGCAGGGGCTGTTATTGATTGCAACAAAGGCAATGTCACTTTTCATGTTAATGGTAATGAGCATACGGTACACTTTTCGAGGAAACAACCTCAAGTTCATAGTATCAACTCTATTGCAAAATTCCATTGATTATATTTGGAGGTTTTGAATTCCCTCTTCCTACTGTCAAGAAGAAATATGATATTCTTATTATTGGGGATGTGCATATCCCCATTGAGGTAACTTAGTGTTATTCGAAATTTCTCCGGTTTCATGATTATCAGAATGAGTTTGTTAACAAGACTTGATCAACCTTGTTAGTGGATTCTTTTTGATGAGCATGAGATGGATGAAACTAGAAGCACAAACTGCTGTACCCCACTTTTACTTTCTGTTATTTATATTAAATAAAGTAAAAATAGTATTTTTCTGTTTGTTTCCTGACTTATCCGTGCAATATAAAAATATCCCGAAAATAAAAGTCCTTAGAATGACATGCCAATTTAATATGATTTTTTCGGGAATATTTGAGGATTTACTGTGCAAAAATTACCGCGGGAGGAGCTGCCACCTGGCCACGAGGGTGGTGGGCGCCCCCCCTATAGGGCGCGCCCCCTGCCTCGTGGGCCCACGGTGGCCCTCCTCCACTTATCCCAACACCCATCTTCTTCCTCTGTCTCACACAAACCCGAAAAACCAACTCAAGCATGAGTTCCAGCCACTTTTGCTGTGATTTTCGATCTCCCGTCTCAAAGCACCTCTCGCAAAACTGCTTGGGGAGATTGTTCCTTGGTATGTGACTCCTCCATTGGTCCAATTAGTTTTTGTTCTAGTGCTTTATTGTTTGCAAATTTGTGTTGCATAGGTCACCATGTTCTTGAGCTTGCATGTCAAATTTATATGGTTCCAAGTAGTTCTAATGCTTGATATAGGCTCTAGGCACTTGTAGGAGTAGTTGCTATCAATATTATTGAAGTTGGTTTACTTTTATTTTGAAGTTACTAAAAATTTCAGAATTTTTCAGAGAAAAACAATATGTTTAGGAAGATGTTCCAAGGTGGTTCCTCTAAGAAGCAAGGACCCATGATTGCTATGTGCGATGCTGACGAGGATCCGCCAAGAGACGCTCCAGTACGGCCTTGCGAATGGCCGTCGGAAAATTTTATGAACCGTGCGGGAGTTAAAGAAGAGTTCAAAGCATATTTACGCAATGCCGGTCTCGAGGATTTTGAGGCTAACAAATGCCCCCAGTATCATGATCTCACAAGTTCATTTGTGAGGAGGTTTGAGTATTCATCTTCGCGTAATTCTCCTTCAGTCATGTTTGATCTTTATGACAAATCTTATACCTTGGACCTAGAGGATTTCACTTCTACTTGCGAACTTTCATCATGGGGTAGTGTTAGGTATCCCCCTAAATCTGAATTTAGAAATTTTCTTGCTAGTATAACTGTGGGGGAATCTAGAGATATAACGCAGGCTACCATAGGGAGCATTCACTTTCCCGCTATATATTATTTTGCTCTCTTTATCAGTAGATTCATAAATGCTAAGGATGAAGCATGTCACATGTGTGTCCCTGATCTTAGCATTCTTAGGAGTGCTGTGTTAGGAGACCAATCTTATCATATGGGAGCCATTGTAGCTCGTAGGTTGCATCATAGTAGACATAATGGAGATTTCTTTGGAGGAATTTATGCAACCCGCTTAGCTCATTTTCTTGAAATAGACATTCGTGAGGGTGATATTGAGTTGCCTCCTGCATATTTAGATTATAACTCTATGGCATCGCACCAGTTTGTCGAGAGGCCTGAATCACCTCTCTTATATCACTTAATTTTTGATAAACAGCGTGTTTTCCGTATTACTCTCCCTGCTCCTGCCTTCTTTGATTGTCAGGAAAAAGGAAGATATTTTATTACCAGAGAGGAGGCAGAAGAGTACGAGAGGAGAGCGGAGGCAGCTCGACTCCACGCTGCAGCTCAGCAGGCAATAACCGCTGCACATCAGTATGATCCCAACTATCCTTCCTCGTCACAGTACGACCCCAACAACTATTATTATGGATATCCGCCAGGCTAGCCGTGGCCATAGACCAACTTAGGCCAAAAGCCTAAGCTTGGGGGAGTATGTATTTCTCACCGACATTACATTTATGCTCACACACACTCATTGCTAGATGTCGGTGCTCATACTTTTTCACTGTAATATCCATGCTAGTTTATTTTCTGTTTCCTGCTTTCTTCTTATGTGTTTGTTAAACCTTAAGAAAAACCAAAAAAATAGTAGTAGTTTATTTTTTTGCTGTAGTAGTAATAATTAAAAAGAAAACCCAAAAATATTTCCCGTTCTTCTTTTGCTTGTTGGGAGCTTTCCCGTGTAAATAGTTTTATTTATTTTCTTTTCTTTGGGGGTCAGTAGGAGAAGACCATAATTAAATTGTTGAAGTGGCTCTTATATGCATTATTGTTGATTTAACCAAGAGCCCATATTGCCTTGTCTTCTCCTATTTATTGAATGCTCGCATATTCCAGCTTAGTCCAATGCACGTGCACTATTATTATTATTCACACCATTCGGTCATGCAAGTGAAAGGCAATTATGATGATATATGATGGACTGACTGAGATGAGAAAAGCTGGTATGAACTCGACCTATTTTGTTTTTGTAAATATGATGAGTCCCTCGTTCTTGATTCAGCTTATTATGAATAAACATGTTTGCAATGACAATTAGAGATCATAGTTGCTTGTGCCATGCTTGATTAGCTATGAGTTATAATGATTTACCTTGTATGCCAACATGCTATTGAGATGATTATGATGTGGTATGATGGGGTGGTATCCTCCTTTGAATGATTTAAGTGACTTGACTTGGCACATGTTCACGCATGTAGTTGAAACAAAATCAACATAGCCTTCATGATATTTATGTTCATGGTGGATTATATCCTACTCATGCTTGCATCCAATATTTATTAATTTTAATGCATGTACATGGCTGTTGCCGCTCTCTAGTTGGTCGCTTCCCAGTCTTTTGCTAGCCTTCACTTGTACTAAGAGGGAATACTGCTTGTGCATCCAATCCCTTAAACCCCAAAATTATTCCAGATGAGTCCACCATACCTTCCTATATGCGGTATCTACCTACCGTTCCAAGTAAATTTGTATGTGCCAAACTCTAAACCTTCAAATAAACATTCTGTTTTGTATGCTCGAATAGCTCATGTATCAACAAAGGCTGTCCTTATCTTCCTAGTTAGGCGGGTTATTCTCAAGAGGAGTGGACTCCGCTCCTCACTCACGAGAAAATGGCTGGTCACCGGGATGCCCAGTCCCATGCTTTATGCAAACTAAATCAAAATTAATTGCAAACAAAACTCCCCCTGGGACCTAATGTATGTTGGAGGAACTCATTGTTTCGAGCAAGCCATGGATTGGTGCTTGTTGGTGGAGGGGGAGTATAAACTTTACCATTCTGTTTGGGAACCGCCTATAATGTGTTTAGCATGGAAGATATCGCCATCTCTTAGTTGCTACGTTGACAATGAAAGTACACCGCTCAAAATACAATTTATCTCTATTTCAAAACTGAGCTCCGGCACCTCTACAAATCCCTACTTCCCTCTGCGAAGGGCCTATCCATTTACTTTTATGTTGAGTCATCACCCTCTTATTAAAAAGCACCAGCTGGAGAGCACAGCCGTCATTTGCATTCATCATTGTTAATTTATATTGGGTATGACTATGATTGAATCTCTTTTACCAAGAATTACAATGTCTAGTCAGTCCTTGATCTTTAAAGGTGCTCTGCATTTATGTTTTGCAGTCTCAGAAAGGGCTAGCGAGATACCATCTTGCTATATCATATTATGATTGTTTTGAGAAAGTGTTGTCATCCGAGATTTATTATTATGACTTGCTAGTTGATTATGCTATTGATATGAGTAATGATGAGACCTGAGAATTATTGCAAGTGTGGTTAGTTATGATTTATGCTGAAAACTTGAATGCTGGCTTGACATAGTTACAACAACAAGAGCAAACAGAGTTTGTAAAAGTTTTTCTTTCTTTCTTTCAGTTTGTCAACTGAATTGCTTGAGGACAAGCAAGGGTTTAAGCTTGGGGGAGTTGATACGTCTCCATCGTATATACTTTTCCAAACACTTTTGCCCTTTTTTTGGACTCTAACTTGTATGATTTGAATGGAACTAACCCGGACTGACGCTGTTTTCAGCAGAATTATCATGGTGTAATTTTATGTGCAGAAAACAAATATTCTCGGAATGACCTGAAACTCCACGGAACATCTTAGAAAAAACAATAAAAAATCCTCGCCAAAGATGAAGACCAGGGGCCCCACACCCTTCTCACGAGGGTGGGGGGTGCCCCCCCTAGGGCGCGCCCCCTACCTCGTGGGCCCCCTGTTGCGTCTCCGACTCCAACTCCACCTCCATATATTGAGTTTCGATGAGAAAAAAAATCAAGGAGAATAAATCATCGCGTTTACGATACGGAGCCGCTGCCTAGCTCTAAAACCTCTCGGGAGGGCTGATCTGGAGTCCGTTCGGGGCTCCGGAGAGGGGGATTCGTCGCCGTCGTCATCATCAACCATCCTCCATCACCAATTTCATGATGCTCACAGCCGTGCATGAGTAATTCCATCGTAGGCTTGCTGGACGGTGATGGGTTGGATGAGATTTATCATGTAATCGAGTTAGTTTTGTTAGGGTTTGATCCCCAGTATCCATTATGTTCTGAGATTGATGTTGCTATGACTTTACTATGCTTAATGCTTGTCACTAGGGCCCGAGTGGCATGATTTCAGATCTGAACCTATTATGTTTTCATGAATATATGTGAGTTCTTGATCCTATCTTGCAAGTCTATAGTCACCTACTATGTGTTATGATCCGGCAACCCCGAAGTGACAATAATCGGGACCACTCCCGGTGATGACCATAGTTTGAGGAGTTCATGTATTCACTATGTGCTAATGCTTTGTTCCGGTTCTCTATTAAAAGGAGGCCTTAATATCCCTTAGTTTCCAATAGGACCCCGCTGCCACGGGAGGGTAGGACAAAAGATGTCATGCAAGTTCTTTTCCATAAGCACGTATGACTATATACAGAATACATGCCTACATTACATTGATGAATTGGAGCTAGTTCTGTGTCACCCTATGTTATGACTGTTACATGATGAACCGCATCGGCATAATTATCCATCACTGATCCGGTGCCTACGATTTTTCCATATACTGGTTTATTCTTATTTACTTTCCCCGCTGCTACTGTTACAATCACTACATAATACCAAAAACATTACTTTTGCTGTCTTTACTTTTGTTGCCGCTACCACCACTATCATATTACTTTGCTACTAAACACTTTGCTGCAGATACTAAGTTTCCAGGTGTGGTTGAATTGACAACTCAGCTGCTAATACTTGAGAATATTCTTTGGCTCCCCTTGTGTCGAATCAATAAATTTGGGTTGAATACTCTACCCTCGAAAGCTATTGCGATCCCCTATACTTGTGGGTTATCAGGAAGCGATGATGAGCCCAGATTCCGTGAAATGGCTTGATGTATGAGAACAAAGTGTGGACTTTGGTTGACTTGCTCGATGATCGGCAAGCCATAGAAAATAAATGGATCTTCAAGAGGAAGACGACGCTGATAGTAGTGTTACTATCTACAAAGCTAGACTTGTCGAAAAAGGTTTTTGACAAAGTTCAAGGTGTTGACTATGATGAGATTTTCTCACTCGTAGCGATGCTTAAGTCTGTCTGAATCATGTTAGCAAATTACCGCATTTCATGAAATATGGCAAATGGATAAACAAACTGCATTCCTTAAAGGATTTATTAAAGAAAGAGTTGTATATGATGCAACGAGAAGGTTTTGTCAATCCTAAAGGTGCTAACAAAATATGCAAGCTCCAGCGATCCATCTATGGACTGGTGCAAGCATCTCGGAGTTGGAATATACACTTTGATAAGTTGATCAAATCATATAGTTTTATACAGACTTGCGGTGAAGCCTGTATTTACAAGAAAGTGAGTGGGAGCACTACATCATTTCTGATAATTATATGTGAATGACATATTGTTGATTGGAAATAATGTAGAATTATTCTGCAAAGCATAAAGGAGTGTTTGAAAGGAGTTTTTCAAAGAAAGACCCCGGTGAAGCTGCTTACATATTGAGCATCAAGATCTATAGAGATAGATCAAGACGCTTGATAAATTTTTTTCAATGAGTACATACCTTGACAAGATTTTGAAGTAGTTCGAAAATGGAACAGTCAAAGAAAGAGTTCTTGCATGTGTTACAATGTGTGAAATTGAGTAAGACTCAAAGCCCGACCACGGCAGAAGATAGAAAGAGAGTGAAAGTCATTCCCTATGCCTCAGCCATAGGTTCTATAAAGTATGCCATGCTGTGTACCAGATCTATTGTATACCCTACATTGTTTTTGGCAAGGGGGTACAATAGTGATCTAGGAGTAGATCACTGGACAGCGGTCAAAATTATCCTTAGTGGAATAAGGATATGTTTCTCGATTATGGAGGTGACAAAAGGTTCGTCGTAAAGAGTTACGTCGATTCAAGCTTTGACACCGATCTGGATGACTCTAAGTCTCGATCTAGATACATATTGAAAGTGGGAGCAATTAGCTAGAGTTGCATCGTGCAGAGCATTGTTGACATAGAAATTTGCAAAATACATACGGATCTGAATATGGCAGACCCGTTGACTAAACTTCTCTCACAAGCAAAACATGATCACACCTTAGTACTCTTTGGGTGTTAATCACATAGCGATGTGAACTAGATTATTCACTCTAGTAAACCCTCTGGGTGTTGATCACATGACGATGTTAACTACAGGTGTTAATCACATGGTGATGTAAACTATTGATGTTAAATCACATGGAGATGTGATCTAGATTATTGACTCTAGTGCAAGTGGGAGACTAAAGGAAATATGCCCTAGAGGCAATAATAAAGTTATTATTTATTTCCTTATTTCATGATAAATGTTTATTATTCATGCTAGAATTGCATTAACCGTAAACATAACACATGTGTGAATACATAGACAAACAGAGTGTCACTAGTATGCCTCTACATGACTAGCTCGTTAATCGAAGATGGTTGAGTTTCCTAGCCATGGACATCAGTTGTCATTTGATTAACGGGATCACATCATTAGGAGAATGATGTGATTGACTTGACACACTCCGTTAGCCTAGCACTTGATCGTTTAGTATGTTGCTATTGCATTCTTCATGACTTATACATGTTCCTATGACTATGAGATTATGCAACTCCCGTTTACCGGAGGAACACTTTGTGTGCTACCAAATGTCACAACGTAACTGGGTGATTATAAATATGCTCTACAGGTGTCTCCAAAGGTACTTGTTGGGTTGTCATATTTCGAGATTAGGATTTGTCACTCCGATTATCGGAGAGGTATCTCGGGGCCCACTCGGCAATGCACATCACTATAAGCCTTGCAAGCATTGTAACTAATGAGTTAGTTACGAGATGATGTATTACGGAACGAGTAAAGAGACTTGCCATTAACGAGATTGAACTAGGTATTGAGAGCGACAATCGTATCTCGAGCAAGTAACATACCGATGACAAAGGGAACAACGTATGTTGTTATGCGGTTTGACCAATAAAGATCTTCGTAGAATATGTGGGAGCCCATATGAGCAACTTTATTATTGCCTCTAGGGCATATTTCCTTCAGTCTCCCACTTGCACTAGAGTCAATAATCTAGTTCACATCGTCATCTGATTTAACACCAATAGTTCACATCTTTATGTGTTTAGTTCACATCTCCATGTGACTAACACCCAAAGGGTTTACTAGAGTCAATAATCCAGTTCACATCGCTATGTGATTAACACCCAAAGAGTACTAAGGTGTGATCATGTTTTTCTTGTGAGAGAAGTTTAGTCAACGGGTTTGCCATATTCAGAGCCGTATGTATTTTGCAAATTTTCTATGTCTACAATGCTCTGCACGGTGCTACTCTAACTAATTGCTCCCACTTTCAATATGTATCCAGATTGAGATTTAGAGTCATTCGGATCTGTGTCAAATCTTGCATCGACGTAACCCTTTACGATGAACTCTTTGTCACCTCCATAATCGAGAAATATATCCTTATTTTACTAAGGATAATTTTGACCGTTGTCCGGTGATCCACTCCTGGATCACTATTGTACCCTCTTGCCAAACTCATGATGAGGTACACAATAGGTCTGGTACACAACATAACATACTTAATAGAACCTATGACTGAGGCATAGGAAATGACTTTCATTCTTTTTCTATTTTCTACCGTGGTCGGGTTTTGAGTCTTACTCAACTTCACACCTTGCAACACAGGTAATAACTCCTTCTTTGACTGCTCCATTTTGAACTACTTCAAAATCTTGTCAACGTATGTACTCATTGAAAAATCCTATCAAGCGTCTTGATCTATCTCTATAGATCTTGATGCTCAATGTGTAAGCAGCTTCACCGAGGTCTTTCTTTGAAAAACTCCTTTATGCTTTCCAGAAAATTCTACATCATTTCCGATCAACAATATGTCATTCACATATACTTATCAGAAAGGTTGTAGTGCTCCCACTCACTTTCTTGTAAATATATGCTTCTCCATAAGTTTGTATAAAACTATATGCTTTGATCAACTCATTAAAGCGTATATTCCAACTCCGAGATGCTTGCACCAGTCCATACATGGATTGCTGGAGCTTGCACACTTTGCTAACACCTTTAGGATTGACAAAACCTTCTGGTTGCATCATATACAACTCTTTTCTAATAAATCCATTAAGGAATGTAGTTTTGATATCCATTTGCCAGATTTCATAAGATGCGGCAACTGCTAACATGATTAGGATAGACTTTTAAGCATCGATACGAGTGAGAAAATCTCATCGTAGTCAACACCTTGAACTTGTCAAAACCTTTTGCAACAATTCAAGCTTTGTAGATAGTAACACTACTATCAGCGCCCGTCTTCCTCTTGAAGATCCATTTATTCTGAATGGCTCACCGATCATCGGGCAAGTCAATCAAAGTCCATACTTTGTTCTCATACATGGATCCCATCTCAGATTTCATGGCCTTAAGCCATTTCGTGGAATCTGGGCTCGTTGTGGCTTCCTCATAGTTCGTAGGTTCATCATGGTCTAGTAACATGACTTCCAGAACAAGATTACCGTACCACTGTGGTGCGGAACTTACTCTGGTTGACCTATGAGGTTCGGTAGTAACTTGATCTGAAGTTTCATGATCATCGTCATTAACTTCCTCACTAATTGGTGTAGGCATCATTGGAACTGATTTCTGTGATGAACTACTTTCCAATTCGGGAGAAGGTACAGTTACCTCATCAAGTTCTACTTTCCTCCCACTCACTTCTTTTGAGAGAAACTCCTTCCCTAGAAAGGATCCACTCTTAGCAACAAAGATCTTGCCTTCGGATCTGTGATAGAAGGTGTACCCAACAGTTACTTTTGGGTATCCTATGAAGACGCACTTCTCCGATTTGGGTTTGAGCTTATCAGGCTGAAACTTTTTCACATAAGCATCGCAACCCCAAACTTTAAGAAACGACAACTTAGGTTTCTTGCTAAACCACAGTTCATACGGTGTCCTCTCAATGGAATTTTAAACGGTGCCCTATTTAATGTGAATGCAACCATATCTAATGCATAACCCCAAAATGATAGCGGTAAATCGGTAAGAGATATCATAGATCACACCATATCTAATAAAGTACGGTTACGACGTTCGGACACACCATTATCCTGTGGTGTTCCAGGTGGCGTGAGTTGCGAAACTATTCGACATTGTTTCAACTGAAAGCCAAACTCGTAACTCAAATATTTCATCTCTGCGATCAAATCATAGAAACTTTATTTTCTTGTTACGATGATCCTCCACTTCACTCTGAAATTCTTTGAACTTTTCAAACATTCCAGACTTGTGTTTCATTAAGTAGATATACTCATATATGCTCAAATCATCTGTGAAGGTCAGAAAATAATGATATCCGACGGCGAGCCTCAACACTCATCGGACCGCATACATCAGTTTGTATTGTTTCTAATAAGTCAGTGGCTCGCTCCATTGTTCCGGAGAACGGAGTCTTAGTCATCTTGCCCATGAGGCATTATTCGCAAGCATCAAGTGATTCCAAAAGCCCGTCAGCATGGAGTTTCTTCATGCGCTTTACACCAATATGACCTAAACGGCAGTGCCACAAATAAGTTGCACTATCATTATTAAACTTATATCTTTTGGCTTCAATACTATGAATATGTGTATCACTACTATCGAGATTCAATAAACCATTTATATTAAGTGTATGACCATAGAAGGTTTTATTCATGTAAACAGAACAACAATTATTCTTTGACTTAAATGAATAACCGTATTGCAATAAACATGATCCAATCATATTCATACTCAACGCAAAACACCAAATAACATTTATTTTAGGTTCAACACTAATCCCGAAGGTAAAAGGAGTGTGTGATGGTGATCTTATCAACCTTGGAATCATTTCCAACACACATCGTCACCTCGCCCTTAACTAGTCTCTGTTCATTTTGCAACTCCTGTTTCGAGTTACTAATCTTAGCAACGGAACCGGTATCAAATACCATGGGGTTACTATGAACACTAGTAAAGTACACATCAATAACATGTATATCAAATATACCTTTCACTTTGCCATCCTTCTTATCTGCCAAATATTTGGGGTAGTTCCGCGTCCAGTGACCATTCCCTTTGTAGTAGAAGCACTCAGTTTCAGGCTTAGGTCCAGCTTTGGGTTTCTTCACGGGAGCGGCAACTTGCTTGTCATTCTTTCTTGAAGTACCCTTTCTTTTCCTTTGCCCCTTTTCTTGAAACTAGTGGTCTTGTTAACCATCAACACTTGATGCTCTTTCTTGATTTCTACCTTCACCGATTTTAGCATCGCAAAGAGCTCGGGAATCGTTTTCGTCATCCCTTGCATATTATAGTTCATCACGAAGTTCCAGTAACTTGGTGATAGTGACTAGAGAACTCTATCAATCACTATCTTATCTGGAAGATTAAATCCCACTTGATTCAAGCGATTGTAGTACTCAGACATTTTGAGCACATGCTCACTTGTTAAGCTATTCTCCTCCATCTTGTAGGCAAAGTACTTGTCACATGTCTCATACCTCTCGACTCGAGCATGAGTTTGAAATACCAATTTCAGCTCTTGGAACATCTTATATACTCCGTGGCGTTCAAAACATTTTTGAAGTCCCGGTTCTAAGCCATAAAGCATGGTGCACTAAACTATCAAGTAGTCATCATACTGAGCATGCCAAACATTCATAATGTCTGCATCTGCTCCTGCAATAGGTCCGTCACCTAGCGGTGCATCAAGGACATAATTCTTCTGTGCAGCAATGAGGATAATTCTCAGATCACGGAGCTAGTATGCACCATTGCTAGTAACATCTTTCAACATAGTTTTCTCTAGGAACATATCATAAATAAAACGGAGAAGCTATACGCGAGCAATTGATCTACAACATAGATATGCAAATACTATCAGGACTAAGTTCATGATAAATTTAATTTCAATTAACCATATTACTTGAGAACTCCCACTTAGATAGACATCCCTCTAATCATCTAAGTGATCACGTGATCCATATCAACTAAACCATGTCCGATCATCACGTGAGATGGAGTAGTTTTCAATGGTGAACATCACTATGTTGATCATATCTACTATATGATTCACGCTCGACCTTTCGGCCTTAGTGTTCCGAGGCCATATCTGCATACGCTAGGCTCATCAAGTTTAACTCGAGTATTCTGCATGTGCAAAACTGGCTTGCACCCGTTGTATGTGAACGTAGAGCTTATCACACCCGATCATCACGTGGTGTCTCAGCACGAAGAACTATCGCAACGGTGCATACTCAGGGAGAACACTTATACCTTGAAATTTTAGTAAGGGATCATCTCATAATGCTACCGTCGTACTAAGTAAAATAAGATGCATAAAAGATAAACATCACATGTAATCAAAATATGTGACATGATATGGCCATCATCATCTTGGGCCTTTGATCTCCATCTCCAAAGTACCGTCATGATCTACATCATCACCGGCATGACACCATGATCTCCATCATCTTGATCTTTATCAACGTGTTGTCAGATGGTCATCTCGCCAACTATTGCTTTTGCAACTATTGCTATGGCATAGCGATAAAGTAAAGCAATTATATGGCGCTTGCATCTTATGCAATAAAGAGACAACCATAAGGCTCCTGCTAGTTGCCAATAACTTTAACAAAACATGATCATCTCATACAACAATTTATATCTCATCAAGTCTTGACCATATCACATCACAACATGCCCTGCAAAAACAAGTTAGACGTCCTCTACTTTGTTGTTGCAAGTTTTACGTGGCTGCTACGGGCTTAGCAAGAACCGTTCTTACCTACGCATAAAAAACCACAACGATTTTTCGTCAAGTGTGTTGTTTTAACCTTCATCAAGGATCGGGCGTAGTCACACTCGATTCAACTAAAGCTGGAGAAACAGACACCCACTAGCCACCTGTGTGTGAAGCACGGCGGTAGAACCAGTCTCTGAACGTGGTCATGTAATGTCGGTCTGGGCCGCTTCATCCAACAATACCGCCGAATCAAAGTATGACATGCTGGTAAGCAGTATGACTATTATCACCCACAACTCTTTGTGTTCTACTCGTGCATATAACATCTACGCATAGACCTGGCTTGGATGCCACTATTAGTGAACGCAATATTTCAAAAAAAAAATCCTATGATCACGCAACATCTATCTAGGAGATGTATAGCAATGAGAGGGGAGAGTATGTCTACGTACCCTCGTAGACCGAAAGCGGAAGCGTTGAGTAACGTGGTTGATGTAGTCGAACGTCTTCGCGATCCACCCGATCAAGTACCGAACGCATGGCACCTCCGCACTTTGCACACGTTCGGCTCGGTGACGTCCCTAAAACTCTAGATCTAGCTGAGGTCGAGGGAGAGTTTCCCCGGCACAACGACGTGTTGACGGTGATGATGAAGTTACCGACACAGGGCTTCGCCTAAGCACTACGACAATATGACCGAGGTGGAAAACTGTGGAGGGGGGCACCGCACACGACTAAAGATCAACTTGTGTGTCTATGGGATGTCGCCTCTCCCTCGTATATAAAGGAGGGGAGGAGGAGGGACGGCCTCAAGGGGCGTGCCCAAAGGGGGATTCCTACTCCTAGTAGGAGTAGGTTTCCCCCTTTCCTAGTCCAAGTAGGAGAAGAAGGAAGGAGAGGGAGAGGGAGAAGGAAAGAGGGGGGCGCCGCCCCCTCCTAGTCCAATTCAGACCAGCCCATGGGGGGCGCGCTGCCTCCCCTTGTGGCCTTTCTCTCTTTTCCACTAAAGCCCAATAAGGCCCAATACTTCCCCCAGTGAATTCCCGTAACTCCCCGGTTCTCCGAAAAATACACGAATCACTCGGAACCTTTCCGATGTCCGAATATAGCCTTCCAATATATGAATCTTTACCTCTCGACCATTTTAAGACTCCTCATCATGTCCGTGATCTCATTCGGGACTCCGAATAAACTTCGGTCATCAAATCACATAACTCATAATACAAATCGGCATCGAACGTTAAGCGTGCGGACCCTACGGGTTCGAGAACTATATAGACATGACTGAGACACATCTCCGGTCCATAACCAATAGCGGAACTTGGATTCTCATATTGGCTCCAACATATTCTATGAAGATCTTTATCGGTCAAACCGCATAACAACATACGTTGTTCCCTTTGTCATTGGTATGTTACTTGCCCAATATTCGATCGTCGGTATCATCATACCTAGTTCAATCTCATCACCGGCAAGTCTCTTTACTCGTTCCGTAATGCATCATCCCATGACTAACTCATTAGTCACATTGCTTGCAAGGCTCATAATGATGTGCACTACCAAGAGGGCCCAGAGATACCTCTCCGATAGACAGAGTGACAAATCCTAATCTCGATCTATGCCAACTCAACAAACACCATCGGAGACGCCTGCAGAGCATCTTTATAACCACTCAGTTACGTTGTGACGTTTGATAACACACTAAGTGTTCCTCCGGTATTCGGGAGTTGCATAATATCATAGTCATAGGAACATGTATAAGTTATGAAGAAAGCAATAGCAATAAACTAAACGATCATAGTTCTAAGCTAACGGATGGGTCTTGTCCATCACATCATTCTCTAATGATGTGATCCCGTTCATCAAATGACAACACATGTCTATGGCTAGGAAACTTAACCATCTTTGATTAACGAGCTAGTCAAGTAGAGGCATACTATGGACACTTTGTTTGTCTATGTATTCACACATGTACTAAGTTTTCGGTTAATACAATTGTAGCATGAATAATAAACATTTATCATGATATAAGAAAATATACAACAACAACTTTATTATTGCCTCTAGGGCATATTTCCTTCACATTCTTCGTGGCGTCGGCGGGCAGTCGCAGGGCCATCAGTGCTTGAAAGAGGTTCCAACCATGGAGGTCGATTAGGGTGGCAGGCAATGAGGAGCCCGGGTGCGCGGGGTGGAGGAGTACGGCGATGTTGTCCGCGAGCTTCTTGACGACGGTGAACCTGTTGGTGGTGCGAACGATCATCTCGTCGTACTGAGAGTCGTAGCTGGCATCGATGGCGGCCATCCAGCAGTCGTTCGCAAACACCGTGTGGAGACTATCCAGGGTGCCATGCCGCAGGCCAGCGTCGTGGACCATCTGGCACAGCCGCTGGCCGCTCGCGCGCATCGCAGCCATGGGTCTGGAGTGAGCACTTTTGCACTTATTAGTGTAGGTGCTTAGGAAAATGCTTATGTGCGTACGATGTGGTAGATGCATTGGAATGGAGGGGCACCTTTATATGAGTGCAAACTGCGTTGCATTCACATCGTGCTGCCTCTTTTCCCGGTCCTCCTCCCATTACTTCCCTCATGCATTCACACGATGCTAAATGAAGGAGGATGTATCATTGGCCGTTCAACATTTCGGGAACGGCTACCCTCTGCCTCGTCTGCATTAATGTTGTATCGGGAACTGTGCCACCCATTGTCAAATCGGATAGTACTACGTCGCCCGCTGCACGCCTGACAGAACACGCCTCCTCGCCTCCATCTATGCTTAATTACTGAATTTTAGTTGCAAAAATTAGATAGTGCTTGTGATTTTTAGCTTCATATTCTGAGAAATCGCAGTGTTACAAGGTTGGCAAATGACAATGTTACTAGATCAACAAATGTCGATCTTTCTAGTTTGACAAATGGCAACATACCCAATATGACAGATGCAAATCGCACCAAATTGTTTGTAAGTGGTTCACACGGGTCATTCAAAAGAACCATTTGTGTTCAAGAGATGCACAAATCCTGCTCTCACTTTGCGTACGGGTGTTGTATCTTAAACGTTTGCGATCAAGAGTCATTAAAACCTATAGCCATTAAAACCAAGACACGTGGCGTCACTTGAATGGTTAACATAACGCACACGGTTTGAATTATACAAACGATTGAGATATTAAAGTGGCAGCTATTTTCTTAAAATGCCTTTGTTGGCTATTATTAGAGTGCGCCTTCTCTCAAAATGGACATGAAAAATACCACAGCATGTCGGGTGCCATTCCATTATAGCATGCCAAGTTTCATGAATTTTAGACGAGTTTTGGATTTACTAAAATTTAAAAACAAAGTATCTCAACATTTTGCCAGCAATCAACGGTGCCCTGGTGTTTGAAATTCATTCTCATTTCTTGCATTGGACCTAAGCATGCACCCAAGGACAAAGATTTGATTTTCAACCAATTTATATGCCTTGGAGCATGTGCATGTAGTTCAAATTTGAATTATGCACATAAATACATCGAAAACTCATTTAATGCATAAAAATGTCCAAACGAACCACGAAAATCACAAAAATTGACACAACACTCCTGTTATTCTATGTTGACACGATGATTTTTTTAAGAGGCAATGGATATCATTTTGTCCCCAAAGGTGGGGCGTTCCCTACCAAAACCATCATGCTTGTTGTGAGAAGCTCTGATTTGTGAGAATCATATACCCAAACCTGCCTCAAATGAGACAAAAAATTTACCACAACATGCTGATGCTGCTCCATAATAGCATGACAAGTTTCACGAATTTTAGACGAGTTTTGGATTTACTAGAATTTAAAAATCAGGTATCTGAATGTTTGCGGGCGAGTGACGGTGGCAGGGTGTTTGAAATTCATTGCCATTTTTTGCATGGGACCTAAGCATGCACCCAAGGACAAATATTTAATTTTTAACGAATTTATATGCACTGAAGCATGTGCATGTAGTTCAAATTTGAATTATGCACATAAATGCATTGAAAACTCACTTAATGCATAAAGATGTCCAAACAAACCCCGAAAAATCAGAAAAAATAGCACAACACTCTTGTTGTTCTATGTTGACAAGAGAAATTTTTTGAAAGCAATAAGAGGCAATGGATATCGTTTCGTCCCTAAAGGTGGGACATTCCCTACCGAAACCATCATGCTTGTTGTGAGAAGCATATACCCAAACCTGCCCCAAATGGGACAAAAAATTTACCACATCATGTTGATGCCGCTCCATGATAGCATGCCAAGTTTCATGAATTTCAGACGAGTTTTGGATTTGCTAGAATTTAAAAATCAGGTATCTCAATGTTTGCGGCCGAATGACGGTGGCAAGGTGTTTGACATTCATTCCCATTTCTTGCATGGGATCTAAGCATGCACCCAAGGACAAAGATTTGATTTTTCAACCAATTTATATGCACTGGAGCATGTGCATATAGTTCAAATTTGAATTATGCATATAAATGCATTGAAACTCGCTTAATGCATAAAAATGTCCAAACATACCCTGAATAACTCCAATTCTTTTATGACACACATATAGTTGCATGTTCACTGTAGATAAAAGGTCTAGCAATTAAAACACCGTCCATGGTCGTTGTGACGCCATTATGTAATTCAAATCAAGACAAAAAATCAAGTAGATCTCACACAGTTTATTATAACGAATAATGTGAGATGCAACACAAAATATCTTGGAGCATCGTCGGAGTATAGTACACATACGTCTTACGCGAGAAGGTGCGACGGCTACAGTCCACAGCCCGCTCTGAATAAGGGACCATGTCTGATGACACTTTGCGCGCTAGTTTTTTCGCCGAAGCGATTCCAAATTTTCGGCTTCCGCGGAAATATCTACCTCCCCGCCCTCCCCCTTACCAAAAGCCACATTTTTCCTATTTCTACCTTCCTTTCTAAGTTTAAACCTTCACTCCTTGCTTGCAACGCCGCCTCCTCGCCGGCGACCCTTCTTCACGCTGCTCGGCCTCGCCTATCCAGGCAGGTAATCCACACCCGACCCCCATCCTCCTCCTCCTTCCACATCCCACATGTCCCGACCGCCAGCGCGAGCGCGACACCTTCCACCCAAATCACCGACTCCTCCACCAAATAAGCGCCGACCTAAGCCATGGTGCATGTAGTATAGCCAGGATCTCAAGGAGTATTTGGCATCAGAGAAGCAAATCGCGGTCGCACGCGCGGATGAGGTCGCGATGGCTGCCATTCGTGCCGACCCTCGGATCTTGGAGGAGCACCTCATCGTCGAGGCCACCGCTGACGCCTCGCGCACCGACGCCGCGACGCGGTTAGCTGCTTAAACGACAGTTCGTGGGTTTTTCTCGAGGCCACCGTCGGTGCCTTCGACGAAGACTACAAGGTGTTTTCTCAGCGTGCATGTGCTTACCTTATCTCGAGAGCCAGCAGGTTGGTGCCCGGAGCGGCTCGGGCAATTCACCACTACAACGAGGGCACCCACGATGCTGAGGCCTCGCCCTCTTCCATGTCCAAGAAGCCAATCGTCATCGATATCTCCGACAATGAGGAGTACCTTGTCTTATTAGCTCACTATAAGGACTCATGTTCAGTTTGCTAGCTACTGCCTTTCCTTAACAAATTCTAGTAAATTGTGCTATCTACTTTTACCATGCAATATTCTTCTATAGTGTATATGTTCTATATGTCATGCAATGTGGTGTTCAGTTAACTGCTTGGTTCAATTATGCAAATGTGATGTTCAATTCTTCAGGGTGCAATATTTCCAAGTTGTTAAGCATGCTTGGTTTGGTTAACTGTCTGATCTTCTATTACGAGTATGTTATATTATGCAATGTGGTGCTCAGTTAACGTTTGGTTCATTTGTTATGGTGTTTAGTTAACTGCTCGGTTCAATTCTGCAATCCGATATTCAATTGTTGTGGCTGCATTCTGTTATTGTATATCATGTGAGAAATAAATCGAATTTGGCAGTACTAAATACACGAGAAACAAATACAATTGCTATATTTCCAAGTTGTTAAGCATGCTTGGTTTGGTTAACTGTTTGATCTTCTATTAGGAGTATGTTATATTGTGCAATGTGGTGCTCAGTTAATGTTTGGTTCATTTGTTGTGGTGTTTAGTTAACTGCTTGGTTCAATTCTGCAATGCGATATTCAATTGTTGTGGCTGCATTCTGTTATTGTATACCATGTGAGGAATAAATCGAATTTGGTTGCACTTAATACACGAGAAACATATACAAGTGCTATATTTCCTAGTTCTTAATCATGTTTGGTTTGGATAAATGAGTTTTCCATGTGGCTTGAATTAATCTAATGAATCTGCAATATGCTTATTTATCATCAATATATTTTACTAATAGAATACGAACCCTTACTTAACCTGATGACTATGTGTTGCAGGGAAACAATGGGAAGCATTGAGGTTTATAAGATGGTACTAACTATTATACCTTGCCTTTTTACTCTTTTGCCCCATTTCCAATATAGAGAAGATATTTATGCACATTCTTGTTTTCAGGGTTCACTAATGATTACCTCTCAAACCACCTTTGTGGTCAGGAGGCGAGGAAAGTTTTCATACAACACCCATGGTTCAATATTGAAGTGTTCTCGAAGAGGTTGAAGGATGGACGGTCAATCATCCACAGACACTGGCCTAAAGTTGCAAAGACCCTTCAGCATGAATGAAGGCTCAATATTCGCCTTCCGCTTCAGCAGTTTTCTAGATGAGATGCATCTCTCTATGTACCGTCTATGATGCTAATTTCGAAAGGTTCTAGATGTTGCATATGAAACTTGTTGCTGGTGCAGTTGTGTAATGGGGTAGCTGAGTGCTGTAGCTATATCATGTTGTACTCCGATGTATTTCAATTATGAAATCCTGCTTTCTTAATATGAAAATAGAATATATTATGTGCTTAATATGAATGCCAATTAAATTAGTAAATGGATTATTAATAATAGGGCAATTAGCCCGCTAATTGGTCAATTAGCTTGCTAATTGGGTTTTCCTATTGCAAACGGTTATTTAGAAAACACCGTGGGCAATGACCTCAGGCAACGCACATAGTTGCTAGGAATAAACCGTATTGGATCAATGAACAATCACACACGGTATTTTCTCGAAAACTGTTTGCGTTACGCCACCTTGCGCAAATGTTTTTCTTGGAGTGACTGTGTTGGATGAATATATGAACGGAAACGTTTAGCGGTGACTGACTGTGTGGGATGTACTTACGACCAGAAATGATTTCGCATGTATAATTGTATTTTTTTAGCACTTCTGTACGTATTTCTGCATTTGAGTGCTCGCCGGTCGCACGCGACCTTATTTTGCCGAGCATGTGTGCGAGGAGGGCATATCCCCCACGGTTTCTGGGTCATGTGAGAATGACCCCCTATCGCCCACACTCACTAGGTGACGGTTTCGAACGCCGTCGCGGAAAGAGGTTAAAAACCGTTTGTATACCACCGACGTGTACCAGTGCACCCGAGCAGTGCACGCGTGCAAGGACAACCGGAGAGTCAAAGCTCATACAAAAAAGAGAGACCCCACACCTGAACCAAACCAAATTCGGGACACAACGCAGTGTCAACTTCTCCAAGGGAAATCACGTGACGTGCACGTGTCGCATGCAGAGAGATTGTCCGCGCAGTCGGAACAAGCTGGCCCAGCCAATCATCTAAGATGAAAACAAACCGTACTCACATGTCATTGGGCGTGTGAATTTTCTGCGAGGTCAAAACAAACCGTGAAGATCCGACGTCAACAAACACAAAAATACCTGTTTAACCAGCATCCAATAGCCAAAGTCAAAGGAAATCGAGGGAGCTTCCTGGGAGCGGGTCGCCCAACCACCTTATAGTTTTTCACATATAAGGAGGCTGACCGTGTACCATGACAAATCTTTTTTCTCATTTTACATATAACCCCCTGATATTTATACTAATCAACCCGCTGTCCAGCTTTAAGTCACAGCGAACCATTTTTCAAAGTTTTTCATAGAAGCCCTTAATATTTGCGTTAATCAACTCACAGTCCATGTAGAATAAATATTTTAAAATAATCATATATTTTAAACCCTAACTCCAAGTTCAATATGTTATATATGAAATTGATTAGAAAAATGTGTAGAATCTGAATATGATATTATTTTTATCTATTAACTATTTTAAAATAATGCTATTTAGGGTGCAACCAAAATCAATGGCGCATAATCTGTCATTCCTTCGTACCGGCGTTAATTCGTATTGCAAATGAACATGCGACACGCACTGCTCTATGTTGTTTGGCGAGGAGCGAGTGTGGAAAAATGATTACAATGAACAAATTACAATCGGTAACCATGTTGTACTTCCACCAACTTCTCTCTTTGTACATGTCCCCTGATCGAAGACCCTACGTAAGTATTTTTTGGCGAAATCCACACACATATTTATCGACAGACTACACAATTCTTTTTTACAGTGAATGCACAAATAATTTTTATAGCATATACATACATTTACAAAACTCATGAACATCAAAAGTACATGAAGATTTATTTTGAAAATACCCAAACAGTTCTTGTGATAGTCATGAACGTTAATAATTGAAACCGATACATAGGATCTTAATTTGTGTTTTATATGTTGCATGTGATGGTGACACATATAGACTTTCTTAAATATATTTAATTTATAGACGCGGCCTCCTTAGTGTTGAACAACACCGATCGGTTGCTATCTGAGTCTAGGCCATAGGTGGTCGCCATCAATATTATGAGTCAGAACTAAAATTTTATCAAAATAACAACAGTGGCTCGGATAAAACATATTTATTCTCCCGTTACAACACACGGGCATATTTGCTAGTAAAGTACCAATAGACTTTTTCCTAGAAAAAACACCTTTTGTCTTGGTACACGGTCAGCTGATAATCCAGACTTTCGCATCATGTCCAACCTAATATCTTACTGACAGCTCCTCGATAGAACTTTCGTTCGGTGTACGCATTTAAGATCATAGACAAACGTCATGACTATAGGTGTGGTGTCTTTGTAAATAGCATACTACGACTACAGGTGTGGTGTTTACGTTCTGCAGATAGTGTAATATTACACACTCAAAGAATAGTGTAAGAAATTCATCTAAAAAATAAATAGTATAAGAAGTTCATCTCAAAAATAAAAAAAATAGTAGTATAAGAAGTTATGAACGGTCAAATCAAAGAGGCCTGTGTTGCTAGGGCGTGGAACCCTGCTCGTTCCTTAGGGCCATGGCGGTGCGGTGGATCCCAGTCCTTACCGGCGGGAGGGCTTCGTTTTTACATGTTTCTTCAAATTTTGTTAGGGTTTGTGTCCTACTCAGAAATACGAGACGATGGCGTCTCCCTAAAGATGGAATAAGGTCTTTCCCGCCTAGCTCGTTCCGGTGGTGTGTCTAGCATCGCCGGTGGGCATGTGAAGGTGTGCATCCGATAGATCTATCCTTGGTGGATTTGCTCGGATCTAGTTATAGTTCGTCTACGTTTGTGTTTCTTCACGCTGGATCCTTTCAATCTACGCTACTCTTTATCTGCGGTGATTGTTGTTCTGTTGCGCTAGTCCTATAGGGCCTTAGCATAAGGACTTTCCGATTGTCTACTACAACAAGTTTTGTCCGGCTCCAACGAGGGAGGGCGTTTGTAGTCGTCGGTAGATGGTCTACGGACCTGGATGTAATATTTATTATTTCTTATGTTTATTATATTGCCATGATTGAAAATGAATAAATTAGAATTTTTCTGAAAAAAAAAAAGCTCCCGCCCTCGGCACTTGTCGGAGCAGGGAGGAGATCGGATCACCACACGCCGACGCGACATGGACGCCGTGGTTTCCTCAAAAAATATGTAGAGATATACACACGGTAGGTTTGACTAACGAATTGACAAAACCATTTTAATCCCGTACTCCGTACCAAAGCTTTGTCGCGGACTAGTTAGTATCGTCCGCGGTCTGCAGTGCACGCATCCAAACCGGCAAACCGGGAGGAGGAGGTCATGACGACCGGTGTCAGTGTGAAGCCGAAGCCGCTGGACCAAGACCAGAAACCACATGCGAGGGAGAGGAAGCTCGACAAATACTAAAAGAAGCGGGCAACGACGTCGACATGGTGCTGCTTCGTCTCGGTCAAGCCACGAAAATCCAACCCCGCCGGGCACCGCGTGGCTAACTACGCACGCCTAATCGCCATTAGACTAGTACTTGTACGTACATCGACACCGCATCTCGGCGCGGCTGCCGGCGAGCTGGCCACGCATGCAGACGCAGGGGGGCGTAGAAATTAGGAGTAGAATAGACTATTCCCCGCGCACACGCCGGGGCTCGGCCCGGCACGCGGTGGGCTGGCTCCCGCCGGGTCTCTCTCTGTGCGCGGGCCAGCGCACCGGCGACCTTGTCGCGTGCTTGGGTGGCCATGGCATCGCGACGTCAAAGCGCATGGCAACTTGTGACCAACCACTACGCTGCATCAATTAATAATTGACCCGCGGGGCGCTGCGGTCTGGAGTCTGGAGTCTGGACTCTTCCCCCTCCCGCTATATAGCCCCGCCCAGACGTGCTGTGTCTGTCATCTCGCTTCATTTCTAGTCGTAGCTCGGAATCGGAGGCGCCTGCGATCGAGTAGGTGATCCTGCTACAGAATTATAACCTGTTGTTGACGGAGGAGCCGATGTCAATTGCCGCGGCCGTCACCGGAGCCGCCACCGCGGCGGTGCACGCGCCCGTGCACCACGCGCCGCACCACGCCTCCCCGCAGCGCACGGCGCCGCGCCGCGAGCAGTCGCCGCTCAACCCGAGCTCGCAGGCGCTGCGCGCCGCCGGGTCCGGGGCCTCGCCCGCCGCGGACGGCGCGAGGGCGCACATCGCCAACCTTGACCGCGTGCTCGGGAAGCCGCCGAGGACGCCGAGCCAGGCGGGGCCGCCCAGCAGCAAGCAGGAGCAGGAGAGCGAGCAGGAGCCGCTCAACATCCGGCACGGCCTGCTCAACGCGCTCAACCTCTCCTTCTTCGTGCCCATGCCCGGCATGCGGGCGCGCATGGCCGCGGACGAGCACATGTCGCCGCGCAGCCTCATGCACATGCAGCAGCTCCTCTCGGCCGACTCCCCGCGCGCCTCCCCGCGGAGCACCATCGGGCCCCGGTGGCGCGCCCTCCACGGGGAGGGTGGGTGGGCAGGTCTCCTCGACCCGCTCGACTCCGACCTCCGCCGCGAGCTCCTCCGCTACGGCGACTTCGTGCAGGCGGCCTACCAGGCCTTCCACTCGCTGCCCACCGCGGCGGCGAGGCACCGGGGCCTCATGCTCCCGGACCGCTCCTACCGCCCCACGCGCAGCCTCTTCGCCACCTCCGCGCTGTCCATGCCGCCGTGGGCCAAGCGCCCCAACACCCCCGAGTGGCTGACGCAGCAGTCCAACTGGATCGGCTACGTCGCCGTGTGCGAGTCCGAGCGGGAGGTCGCCCGCATGGGCCGCCGCGACATCGCCATCGTGCTGCGCGGGACGGCCACCTGCCTCGAGTGGGCCGAGAACCTGCGCGCCTCGCTCGTGCCCCTCGACGGCGAGCCCGGCGAGGGCAAGCAAGCCGGACCGGAGGACCCCAAGGTGGCCCGCGGGTTCCGGAGCCTCTACAAGACGGCCGGGGAAAAGGTGAAGAGCCTCTCGGAGGACGTGATGGACGAGGTGAGACGCCTCATGGAGAAGTACAAGGGCGAGGAGCTGAGCATCACGATCGTCGGGCACAGCCTCGGCGGCGCGCTGGCGCTCCTGGTGGCCGACGAGATCGCCACGACCGTCCCCGACGCGCCGCCGGTCGCCGTGGTCTCCTTCGGCGGCCCGAAGGTGGGCAACGCCGCGTTCGTGGACAAGCTGAAGCAGAGCGGCAAGGTCAACGTCCTCCGCATCGTCAACGCCGGCGACATGGTGACCAAGGTGCCCGGCGTGGCGCCGCGGCTGCCGCTGAGCAAGGAGCAGTACCAGCACGTGGGCGCGGAGCTGCGCATCGACAGCAAGAACTCGCCGTGCCTGCGCCCCGACGTGGGCCCGGCGAGCCGGCACGACCTGGAGGCGTACCTGCACCTCATCGACGGGTTCACCGCGACGGGGCACCCGTTCCGGTACGACGCGCGGCGCAGCGTGATACGCCTGCTGCAGCTGCAGAAGGGGAACGTGAAGAAGGAGTACGTGAACCGCGCCCGGGAGCTCGGCGTCGACCCCGCCGCGCCGGCGGACGTCGGCCGGAGCATGGCGTACGGCAACTGCCCCGTCGCGAGCCCGTCATGACCAAATCGCGCAGTAAATTTAGTTTTGTACTGTAGAGACAAACAATTCTTTCGTTAGTCGGCAGGGCGTCGGTTCCAGGAAAATATCTCATTTCCATCGTTTCGTTTTCGTTTTCGTTTTCGTTTCGATGCATGTACAGGAAAATCATGTATGTGTGCGTGACATAATTGATCAGGCGAGAGCTTGAGTGTTTTGACCACAATGTTTTGTTCACCACTTGCGCAACTGCGCTGCCTCCTACTCGTTCCATTTTTCCTTTGGACAGAGACCGGTTCCCTCCCTGCATTCTCCAAAACAGAGACTGATTCTTTTTTTTTGGAGAGTACGCAATCGTGTACCTTAGCTTTATAGAAGGCAGAAATATGTACAAGAACGATTCCGTTCCATTCCCTCCGACAAAGGGTAGAATTTTTCAACCCATGTAACATTAACGTCGACTTTTTACTATCAACATCAGTCATCAGCTTAATCACAACTCTGAATATCTTATGAATGGTTCTGATCCCTGTAAAATTATTATATACTACCGGTTCTTTACGGTTAACAATTCATTTGTTACCGATGGCAACACTCGGAGTGGAAGTCACCGAAGCTAGAGCGGCCTTTTTCTTTTCTATGGTGGACAACCCCGAACCTCCCTTTTTAGTCTTTTACTACAACCAGTCTAGAGTAGTTTTTCAGTATTTTTCACGTGTCTTAAAAAAATCTTCAGTGGTAGAGAAATCAACTACCTTCACAAAAAATACGTATAAAGTGCACTATCACCCAGTGTCATTTTCAGCAAATTAATACGTGCATCGGATTATGACTGACAAAAGAAGTGGCTGCTATGGTTATAAACTACTCCCTCTGTCCCGCAATGTAAGTTGTTTTTGCAAGCTAAACTAGTTTGTAAAAACGTCTTACATTATGAGACGGAGAGAGTAGAAAATTGCTCACAAAGAGATGACAATATGAAACTGCTTCACACACGACATGGTTTGCACCATCTGTGAACGATACGCAGTCCACGGATCAGCTAAGGAAAAAAAACAATTGCCTCCGGCGTGCACACTCGTGTAAGCGTCAGCTGCAAGTCTATAGTGTGTATAGCAGCACTCATAGTATGACACTGACTGTGTTTTTTAATTTAGTTTTTGGAAATCACAAAAGTCTATTCTAGTTTTCAGAAATCTCATTTTTCTGACCTAGTTATTTTCCTTTCATGTTGAGTGAAGATCAACTCTTCATTGTCGCATGGCCGAAGAGCTCTTTCCATGTCCGCCTAAGCGAAGAGTGCTCTTCGCGGCCGACGGGGCTGAAGAGTTACTCTTCGTCGTCGCCTGTGCGAACGAAAAGCCCCAATAGGGCCCACCACGTCGTGTAATCGGGGCAACGAAGTTGCTTGTAGCTCTTTTTGTTGCTGGCGCGAACAAGATCTTCTCATTGCTTGCGCGAATGAAGAGATCTTTTAGTTGTTGCCGCGAACAAATTTTTTTCCCGCGTTTGCCCTTCATGCTTCGGACATCCTCTACTTTCCCTTACTGCCACCCCTGCCCCGCCCTTTACTTTCCCGCCATCTCCACTCCTTCCCTTTGTCTTCCGGCCATCTCACTCTTCCTTCTCGCACATTTTTTTCCACCTTTGCTCTTGCCTCGCTCCTTCTATAAAACCACTCCCCGCATGTTATGGTATGCATCATACCTTAGTCATTTCTCCAGTCTTGTCTGGTGCCTCATCTTGCCATTTTACTCCAATGATGTCCCATTTTGCTTCTGACATATGTCACAAAAATGAAGATGTGCAATGGAGTTGGGGGGGGGGACGTGTCCCTTTCTTTGAATTAATCAGTAGTGACACCTGATGGAGTTGGCTAATCGCTTTTCCAAAGAAGGGATCCGAAAGGAACCCAATGGGAATAAGACAAAGAGCTTTTGAGATTGCATGGAATCTGTTGGGGATATAACTATTGGGTATGACCCGCCCAGGAGGGGCCAGGTCATACCACTGGCGGTTCATAAAATACAAAGCCCATAAAGATGCTGAAGATGGCGGTTCACGAAGCAGGCTACTGAAGGCCCAAAGCCCAAAGGCGACTTAAAGCCCACATGTGTAAACCGCCATATATGTATGACTTGTATTGTAAGGCATGCATAGTTAGTCACCGGGCCGGACACGTTTTATATGAGCCGGCCGGGACTCCGTGAGCCGATGGGCGTCAACCTGTGTATATAAAGGGGCGACCCGGCGGCGGTTTAGGGCAAGAAATAAGAGAGATCGAAAGCTAGGTCAAGCGTATTCGCTCCCTGATAATCGAAACCCAAGCAATACCACCTCAACTGGATTAGGCTTTTACCTTCACCGCAAGAGGTCGAACCAGTATAAACTCCTGTGTCCTTTGTCCCGTTTAACCCATTTAAGCTAACCTAGTTGCGATGGCTCCACGACTAAGTTCTTTCGCTAGGACATTTGCCGTGATAATTCCACGACAGTTGGCGCCCACTGTGGGGCCAGCGCATGGTGGTTTTGAGTTTTTGAAGGGCAGCTTCGAAGGGATCAAGGGATACGATGTGGGTCGGATGACCAAGAGTCGTCGCGGCAAGCTCTACATCGACGATGCAGGCTGGGGCCCCGAGGCCGGCTCAATCGAGTACAGGTACCGGGTCCCCTTCGGTGGAATCCATGTCTTCATCGGCAAGATCAGCGAACCGGGCCCTGAGAAGGACATCTCCACCAACATCATGGAGACGGCTCAGTGTGCGCGGCCTGCCCGAGTTCAACCCGCCATGAAGCGTGCCTTTGTTGGTTTTATCCATGGGGAGAAAATTGAGGATGGTTATGTATCTGGTGGTGAGACGACCATCTATTCTGATGGTGAGTCGTCCATAGGCGAGACCAACTCATTGTATCAACTTCAGGACCGTTTTCGATGCACAGGCACAACGAATCCAAGACGGTTCCTTCCGGATCACGTTGTATCAGAATGCTTCAAATGAGGCCATGAGAAGGAGACACCGGATTCATCTACCCTCGGTTTATGAGCCAATAAACCTCTTTAACACACCTGGAGCAGGGACCAGTGATCCGCCGGTGGTAAACCGGAAGGTCGAAGCACCTGGAGCCGGAGCTCCGGTTCAGCCGCGCATGATGGACTCTCCGCGCGTGAACAATATTCCGCCTCAACATGTTTCGACACCACCGGGTCATTATTCGAACCCTTTGGACAATATAATTGCTGCGGCATCACGATTGGTAGCTCTACCAGTTGAAGGTGAGTCCCTGATACGTCTCCGTCGTATCTATAATTTTTTATTGTTCCATGCAAATATTATACAACTTTCCTATACTTTTGACAACTTTTTATACTATTTTTGGGACAAACATATTGATCCAGTGCCTAGTGCCAGTTCTTGTTTTTTTGCATGTTTTATGTTTCGCAGAAATCCCATACCAAACGGAGTCCAAACGGAATAAAAACAGACGGAGAATATTTTTGGAATATTTGTGAAATATGGGAAGAAGAATCAACGCGAGAAGGTGCCCGAGGGGGCCACGAGTCAGGGGGCACGCCCCTGACCCTCGTGGGCCCCCCGTAAGGTTGTTGTTGCTCTTCTTTGGACCCAAGAAAGCTAATTTTCGGAGAAAAATCTGGGCGAAGGTTTCAATCCAATCGGAGTTACGGATCTCGGATATATACGAAACGGTGAAAGGGCATAATCCCGAGAACGCAAAAACAGAGAGAGACAGAGAGACGGATCCAATCTCGGAGGGGCTCTCGCCCCTCCCATGCCATGGAGGCCATGGACCAGAGGGGAAACCCTTCTCCCATCTAGGGAGAAGGTCAAGGAAGAAGAAGTGGGGGCTCTCTCCCCCTCTCTTCCGGTGGCGCCGGAACGCCGCCGGGGCCACCATCATCACCGCAATCTACACCAACAACTTCACCGCCATCATCACCAAATCTTCCCCCCTCTATGCAGCGGTGTAACCCCTCTTTTACCTGCTGTAATCTCTACTTAAATATGGTGCTCAACGCTATATATTATTTCCTAATGATGTATGGCTATCCTATGATGTTTGAGTATATCCGTTTTGTCCTATGGGTTAATTGATGATCATGATTGGTTTGAGTTGCATGTTTTATTATTGGTGCTATCCTATGGTGCTCTTCGTGTCGCGCAAGCGTGAGGGATTCCCGCTGTAGGGTGTTGCAATACGTTCATGATTTGCTTATGGTGGGTGGCGTGAGTGACAGAAGCACATACCCGAGTAAGTAGGTTGTTTGCATATGGGAGTAAAGAGGACTTGATACTTTAATTCTATGGTTGTGTTTTACCTTAATGATCTTTAGTAGTTGCGTATGCTTGCTAGAGTTCCAATCATAAGTGCATATGATCCAAGTAGAGAAAGTATGTTAGCTTATGCCTCTCCCTCAAATAAAATTGCAATAACGATTACCGGTCTAGTTATCGATTGCCTAGGGACAAATAACTTTCTTGTGACAAAAAGCTCTCTACTAAACCTAACATAGTTGTGTCTTTATCTAAATAGCCCCTACTTTTTATTTACGCGCTCTTTATTATCTTGCAAACCTATCCAACAACACCTACAAAGTACTTCTAGTTTCATACTTGTTCTAGGTAAAGCAAACGTTAAGCGCAGGTAGAGTTGTATCGGTGGTCGATAGAACTTGAGTGAATATTTGTTCTACCTTTAGCTCCTCGTCAGGTTCGACACTCTTACTTATCGAAAGAGGCTACAATTGATCCCCTATACTTGTGGGTTATCAAGACCTTTTTCTGGCGCCGTTGCCGGGGAGTTATAGCGTGGGGGTGAATATTCTCGTGTGTGCTAGTTTGCTTTATCTCTAATAATTTTTATTTGTTGTTCTCTATCTTTAGTTATGGGTAGGAAACGCAAAATACCAAAAAAAAATAGTTGTACCTACTGAACCAATGATTGAAGAACCACTCAAAATCTATCACACTACTGAAGCTTTTTACTTGGATCATCTTCGATCCCTATGTGTTCGTGCTGAAATCCCAACTAGCTTAGTTGAGGGCAAATCTTTAGATGAGCATGCTTGTTATGTGCGACACCGCATATCTGAAAAAGGGAAACTTTTACTGGATCAAATTCATCGTTTGCAATGCTATTCTTGGAATTTATGTGAAATATATGATGTTACTTGTTGTTCTGAAAACCCTAAGAAACACCTTCCCTACCAATGTGAGTTTAGTGATAATGGAATCGTATCTTCTATGATAAGGGTGTTTATAATTACTATGATGTTCAACAAATCGAAGAATTTGTTGCTTTTAAGGGTGCTTATGAAATTGCTTCTTTGATTCAAAAGTATGATGCTACTCTTTACAAATCTGGAATTTTTGCCATACTTAAATATTGTTATGATAATTATGCTTCTAATGCCTATGTTAAACCACATATTGAGGACTCCTCCACTGTCCAAGAAGAGACTAATATTTTGCAGGAGTCTATGGAAGAAGAAATTGATGAAACTGTGATCTCATTGGATGAAAAAGATGATGAGGAGAACAAAGAACAAAAGGAGGAAGAGCGCATTAGCTACCCGTGCTCACCTTCTAATGAGAGTAACTCTTCAACTCATACATTGTTTAATTTCTCTTCGTGCTTACCGAAGGATGAATGCTATGATAATTGCTATGATCCCGTTGATTCATTTGAAATATCCCTTTTTGATGAACTTGATGCTTGCTATTCTTGTGGCCATGATGCCAATATGAATTATACTTATGGAGATGAACTTGCTATTGTTCCTTATGTTAAACATGAAATTGTTGCTATTTGCACCCACGCATGATAGTCCTATTATCTATTTGAATTCTCCCAACTATACTGTATTGGAGATTATATTGATGGGTTGCGTTTCACTACTACACATGATGATTTTGATAGATATAATATGCATGTGCTTGCTTGTCCTACTTGCAAGTATTATGAGAGAGGAACTACATCTCCGCCTCTCCATGTTTCCAATATGATAAAATTGCAAGAAACTGTTTATATTATGCATTGGCCTTTACTATATGTGCATGAATTGTTCTTTTATGACATGCCGATGCATAGGAAGAGAGTTAGACTTCGTCATTGCTTGATATATGTTGCTTTGTTCTCAGTACTAAATGACAAATCATTGCTAATTCAAATTGGCTTTGATATACCTTGGGATCCGGGTGGATCCATTACTTGAGCACTATATGCCTAGCTTAATGGCTTTAAAGAAAGCGCTGCCAGGGAATCAACCCGGAAGTTTTAGAGAGTCATTTATTTCTGTTCTGTTCTTTTATAAGGTTTAAAAATAAAAATAATGTGCCAAGGTTTGCCTTTAGGATGTTTACATTGCTTGTTGGTTTGTGCGGTGCAAGACAGAAACTTTGGTTGTAGTGCGTGATTTTACATTTTTTACTGGAACATCAAACGGTTCCGAAACTTTTTGCACTGTCTTTCTATACAAATTGTTTATTTGTAATAATTTTGATAGAATTTTTGGAGTACCATAAGTATGGTGAATGTTCATATTACTACAGACTGTCCTGTTTAAGACAGATCCTGTTTTTGATGCATAGTTTGCTTGTTTTGATGAAACTATCGATTCCTATCAGTGGATTAAGCCATGGAAAAGTTATATTACAGTAGCTATAATGCAAAAACAAAATCTGAATTGGTTTGCAACAATACTTAGAGTAGTGATTTGCTTTATTATACTAACGGATCTTACCGAGCTTTCTGTTGAGTTTTGTGTGGATGAAGTGTTCGAAGATCGAGGATGTCTCGATGTGAGGAGAAGAAGGAGAGGCAAGAGCTCAAACTTGGGGATGTCCAAGGCACCCAAGTAAATATTCAAGGAGACTCAAGCGTCTAAGCTTGGGGATGCCCCGGAAGGCATCCCATCTTTCTTCAACAAGTATCTGTAAGTTTTCTGATTCGTTTCGTTAATGCGATATGTGCAAATCTTGGAGCGTCTTTTGCATTTAGTTTTCACTTTTCTTTGATGCACCATGCTGGTATGAGATAGTCCATGGTTGATTTATAGAATGCTCTTTGCACTTCACTTATATCTTTTGAGTATGGATTTATAGAATGCTTCATGTGCTTCGCTTATATCATTTGAAGTTTGGATTGCCTGTTTCCCTACACATAGAAACCCGCCATTTGTAGAATGCTCTTTTACTTCACTTATAGTTGTTAGAGGGTGGGCATATATTTTGTAGAAAGAATTAAACTCTCTTGCTTCACTTATATCCATTTAGAGAGTTGACAGGAATTGGTCATTCACATGGTTAGTCATAAAATCCTACATAAAACTTGTAGATCACTGAATATGATATGTTTGATTACTTGCAATAGTTTTGCGATATAAAGGTGGTGATATTAGAGTCGTGCTAGTTGAGTAATTGTGAAATTGAGAAATACTTGTGTTGAGGTCTGCAAGTCCCGTAGCATGCACGTATGGTGAACCGTTATGTAACGAAGTTGGAGCATGAGGTATTTATTGATTGTCTTCCTTATGAGTGGCGGTCGGGGATGAGCGATGGTCTTTTCCTACCAATCTATCCCCTTAGGGGCATGCGTAGTAGTACTTTGCTTCGAGGTCTAATAAACTTTTGCAATAAGTATATGAGTTCTTTATGACTAATGTGAGTCCATGGATTATACACACTCTCATCCTTCCATCATTGCTAGCCTCTTCGGTACCGTGCATTGCCCTTTCTCACCTAGAGAGTTGGTGCAAACTTTGCCAGTGCATCCAAACCCCGTGATACGATACTCTCTATCACACATAAACCTCCTTATATCTTCCTCAAAACATCCACCATACCTACCTATCATGGAATTTCCATAGCCATTCCGCGATATATTGCCATGCAACTTCCATCATTATCATATACATGACTTGAGAATTTATTGTCATATTGCTTTGCATGATCGTAAGATAGCTAGCGTGATGTTTTCATGGCTTGTCTATTTTTTATGTCATTGCTACGCTAGATCATTGCACATCCCGGTACACCACCGGAGGCATTCATATAGAGTCATATCTTTGTTCTAGTATCGAGTTGTAATATTGAGTTGCAAGTAAATAGAAGTGTGATGATCATCATTATTAGAGCATTGCCCCAGTGAGGAAAGGATAATGGAGACTATGATTCCCCCACAAGTCGGGATGAGACTCCGGACTTTAAAAATAAATAAAAGAGGCCAAAGAAGCCTAAATAAAAAAAGAGGCCAAAGAAGCCTACCAAAACAAAAAGATAAAGAAAAGAAAAAAGAAAAAAAGAAAAAAATGAGAGAAAAGAGAGAAGGGGCAATGTTACTATCCTTTTACCACAATTGTGCTTCAGAGTAGCACCATGTTCTTCATATAGAGAGTCTCTTGAGTAATCACTTTTGTATACTAGTGGGAATTTTCATTATAGAACTTGGCTTGTATATTCCGATGATGGGCTTCCTCAAATGCCCGAGGTCTTCATGAGCAAGCAAGTTGGATGCACACCCACTTAGTTTCCAGTTTGAGCTTTCATACACTTATAGCTCTTAGTGCATCCGTTGCATGGCAATCCCTACTCCTCACATTGACATCAATTGATGGGCATCTCCATAGCCCGTTGATTAGCCGTGTCAATGTGAGACTTTATCCTTTTTTGCCTTCTTCACACAAACCTCCATCATTATATTCTATTCCACCCATAGTGCTATGTCCATGGCTTGCGCTCATGTATTGCGTGAGGGTTGAAAAGGCTGAAGCGCGTTAAAAAGTATGAACCAATTGCTCGGCTTGTCATCGGGGTTGTGCATGATTTGAATGCTTTGTGTGGTGAAGATGGAGCATAGCCAGACTATATGATTTTGTAGGGATGAGCTTTCTTTGGCTATGTTATTTTGATAAGACATAATTGCTTGGTTAGTATGCTTGAAGTATTATTATCTTAATGCCAAATGATAGACTATTGCTTTGAATTACTCGTGTCTTAATATTCATGCCATGATTAGATATATGATCAAGATTATGCTAGGTAGCATTCCACATCAAAAATTATCTTTTTTATCATTTACCTACTCGAGGACGAGCAGGAATTAAGCTTGGGGATGCTGATACGTCTCCGTCATATCTATAATTTTTGATTGTTCCATGCCAATATTATACAACTTTCATATACTTTTGGCAACTTTTTATACTATTTTTGGGACTAACATATTGATCTAGTGCCCAGTGCCAGTTCCTATTTGTTGCATGTTTTATGTTTCACAGAAACCCCATACCAAACGAAGTCTAAACGGAATAAAAATGGACGGAGAATATTTTTGGAATATTTGTGAAATATGGGAAGAAGAATCAACGCGAGAAGGTGTCCGAGGGGGCCACGAGGCAGGGGGTGCGCCTGCCCCCCTGGGCGCGCCCCTAACACTCGTGGCCCCCCGTAAGGCGGTTGCTGCTCTTCTTTGGCCGCAAGAAAGCTAATTTTCGGAGAAAAATCTGGGCGAAGGTTTCAATCCAAATGGAGTTACGGATCTCCGGATATATAAGAAATGGTGGAAGGGTAGAATCCCGAGAACGCAGAAACAGAGAGAGACAGAGAGACAAATCCAATCTCGGAGGGGCTCTCGCCCCTCCCATGCCATGGAGGCCATTGGCCCAGAGGGAGAAGGTCAAGGAAGAAGAATAAGAAGGGGGGCTCTCTCCCCCTCTCTTCCGGTGGCGCCGGAACGCCGCCGGGGCCATCATCATCACCACAATCTACACCAACAACTTCACTGCCATCATCACCAACTCTTCCCCCCTATATGCAGCGGTGTAACCCCTCTTTTACCCGCTGTAATCTCTACTTAAACATGGTGCTCAACGCTATATATTATTTCCCAATGATGTATGGCTATCCTATGATGTTTGAGTAGATCCGTTTTGTCCTATGGGTTAATTGATGATCGTGATTGGTTTGAGTTGCATGTTTTATTATTGGTGCTGTCCTATGGAGATCTTCATGTCACGCAAGTGTGAGGGATTCCCGCTGTAGGGTGTTGCAATACATTCATGATTTACTTATGGTGGGTGGCGTGAGTGACAGAAGCACATACCCGAGTAAGTAGGTTGTTTACATATGGGAGTAAAGAGGACTTGATACTTTAATGCTATGGTTGGGTTTTACCTTAATGATCTTTAGTAGTTGCGGATGCTTGCTAGAGTTCCAATCATAAGTGCATATGACCCAAGTAGAGAAAGTATGTTAGCTTATGCCTCTTCCTCAAATAAAATTGCAATAACGATTACCGGTCTAGTTATCGATTGCCTAGGGACAAATAAATTTCTTGTGACAAAAAGCTCTCTACTAAACCTAACTTAGTTGTGTCTTTATCCAAACAGCCCCTAATTTTTATTTACACGCTCTTTATTATATTGCAAACCTATCCAACAACACCTACAAAGTACTTCTAGTTTCATACTTGTTCTAGGTAAAGCAAACGTTAAGCGTGCGTAGTCAGTAGAGTTGTATCGGTGGTCGATAGAACTTGAGGGAATATTTGTTCTACCTTTAGATCCTCGTTGGGTTCGACACTCTTACTTATCGAAAGAGGCTACAATTGATCCCCTATACTTGTGGGTTATCAAGAGTCCCCAGCAGTGGTAGAGACACGGCGGGTCAGGGAACTTCTTCAGATGGCCGTGGCTCAGCGGGCGGCTTATTCTTACAGTCATGAGCGGATCCACTCAACCCCTCGGCCAAGCCAGAGTTACAGCAGGCACATTAATGAACCAGCGGTCTCAAGCAGTGAATATCGCCGTAACCCGGTGCGCGGCGGTGCCAATGCTCAGACCATGGTGGATCAGGGCAGGGCGCGTCGGGAGGCCGAGTTGGCGCTCAGCAAGCGGCTCATCGACAGTCTCCGGTTTACCCGACAACCTCAGTGGAAATAGGCGTAACCTCTAAGACCTTGGGTGTGCCCTGTTTAGTGCTGGCTCTGCGTAACGAGTGCTTGCCCAAGGATTTCAAGGATCCTCGCAAGGTGCCTAATTACACAGCAGATCAGCCTCCTAAGGCTTGGGTTGAAAGTTATGAGATGGCCATGGAAATGTTGGATGTTAGTGAAGCTGCATGTTGATGTCTACTACACAACCTTCTTCTTGTAGACGTTGTTGGGCCTCCAAGTGCAGAGGTTTGTAGGACAGTAGCAAATTTGCCTCAAGTGGATGACCTAAGGTTTATCAATCCGTGGGAGGCATAGGATGAAGATGGTCTCTCTCAAACAACCCCGCAACCAAATAACAAAGAGTCTCTTGTGTCCCCAACACACCCAATACAATGGTAAATTGTATAGGTGCACTAGTTCGGCGAAGAGATGGTGATACAAGTGCAATATGGATGGTAGATATTTGTTTTTGTAATATGAAAATATAAAAATAGCAAGGTAGCAAGTGGTAAAAGTGAGCGTAAACGGTATTGCAATGCTAGGAAACAAGGCCTAGGGTTCATACTTTCACTAGTGCAAGTTCTCTCAACAATAATAACATAATTGGATCATATAACTATACCTCAACATGCAACAAAGAGTCACTCCAAAGTCACTAATAGCAGAGAACAAACGAACAGATTATTGTAGGGTACGAAACCACCTCAAAGTTACCCTTTCTGATCGATCTATTGAAGAGTCCGTAGTAAAATAACACGAAGCTATTCTTTCCGTTCAATCTATCCTAGATTTTGTACTAGAATAACACCTTAAGACGCAAATCAACCAAAACCCTAATGTCACCTCAAGTATCCGGGTATGATTATATGATATGCATCACACAATCTCAGATTCATCTATTCAACCAACACAAAGAACTTCAAAGAGTGCCCCAAAGTTTCTACCGGAGAGTCAAGACGAAAATGTGTGCCAACCCGTATTCATAAGTTCACGAGGTCACGGAACTTGCAAGTTGATCACCAAAACATACATCAAGTGGATCACGTGATATCCCATTGTCACCACAGATAAGCACATGCAAGACATACATCAAGTGTTCTCAAATCCTTAAAGACTCAATCCGATAAGATAACTTCAAAGGGAAAACTCAATTCATCACAAGATAGTAGAGGGGGAGACACATCATAAGATCCAACTATAATAGCAAGGCTCGCGATACATCAAGATCGCACCACCTCAAGAACACGAGAGAGAGAGAGAGATCAAACACATAGCTACTGGTACATACCCTTAGCCTCGAGGGTGAACTACTCCCTCCTCGTCATGGAGAGCACCGGGATGATGAAGATGGCCACCGGAGAGGGATTCCCCCCTCCGGCAGGGTGCCGGAATGTGTCTAGATTGGTTTTCGGTGGCTACGGAGACTTCTGGCGGTGGAACTCCCGATCTAGGTTTCTTTCTTGAAAGTTTTGGGTTATATAAGAGGTGCTGGAGTCAGGGACAAGTCAGTGGGGGGTTCCCGAGGCGGCCACGAGGCAGGGGGTGCGCCCAGGGGGGGTATGGCGTGCCCCCACCCTCGTGGTGGCCTCGGGACTCTTCTGGCCCACCTCCGGTACTTCGTGGGCTTCTTCTGGTCGAAAAATGATCTCCGTGAAGTTTCAGGTCAATTGGACTCCGTTTGATTTTCCTTTTCTGCGATAGTTAAAAACAAGGAAAAAACATAAACTGGCACTGGGCTCTAGGTTAATAGGTTAGTCCCAAAAATCATATAAAATAGCATATTAATGCATATAAAACATCCAAGGTTGATAATATAATAGCATGGAACAATAAAAAATTATAGATACGTTGGAGACGTATCAAGCATCCCCAAGCTTAATTCCTGCTCGTCCTCGAGTAGGTAAATGATAAAAACAGAATTTTTGATGTGGAATGCTACCTAACATATTTATCCATGTAATTCTCTTTATTGTGGCAAGAATATTCAGATCCGAAAGATTCAAGACAAAAGTTTAATATTGACATAAAAATAATAATACTTCAAGCATACTAACAAAGTAATCATGTATTCTCAAAATAACATGGCCAAAGAAAGCTATCCCTACAAAATCATATAGTCTGGCTATGCTCTATCTTCATCACACAAAATATATAAATCATGCACAACCCCGATGACAAGCCAAGCAATTGTTTCATACTTTTGATGTTCTCAAACTTTTTCAATCTTCGTGCAATACATGAGCGTGAGCCATGGACATGGCACTATAGGTGGAATAGAATGGTGGTTGTGGAGAATACACAAGGAGAAGATAGTCTCACATCAACTAGGCTTATCAAAAGGCTATGGAGATGCCCATCAATAGATATCAATGTGAGTGAGTAGGGATTGCCATGCAACGGATGCACTAGAGCTATAAGTGTATGAAAGCTCAACAAAAGAAACTAAGTGGGTGTGCATCCAACTTGCTTGCTCACGAAGACCTAGGGCACTTTGAGGAAGCCCATCATTGGAATATACAAGCCAAGTTCTATAATGTAAAATTCCCACTAGTATATGAAAGTGACATCATAGGAGACTCTCTATCATGAAGATAATGGTGCTACTTTGAAGCACAAGTGTGGTAAAAGGATAGTAGCATTGCCCCTTCTCTCTTTTTCTCTCATTTTTTTGGTTTTTTTGGGCCTTCTTTTTTATGGCCTCTTTTTTTATTTTTTTCTTCCGGAGTCTCATCCCGACTTGTGGGGGAATCATAGTCTCCATCATCCTTTCCTCACATGGGACAGTGCTCTAATAATGTTGACCATCACACTTTTATTTACTTGCAACTCTAGAATTACAACTCGATACTTAGAACAAGATATGACTCTATATGAATGCCTCCAGCGGTGTACTGGGATGTGCAATGAATCAAGAGTGACATGTATGAAAGAATTATGATTGGTGGCTTTGCCACAAATACGATGTCAACTACATGATCATGCAAAGCAATATGAGAATGATGAAGCGTGTCATAATAAACGGAACGGTGGAAAGTTGCATGGCAATATATCTCGGAATGGCTATGGAAATGCCATAATAGGTAGGTATGGTGGCTGTTTCGAAGAAGGTAAATGATGGGTTTATGGTACCGGCGAAAGTTGCACGATACTAGAGAGGCTAGCAATGGTGGAAGGGTGAGAGTGCGTATAATCCATGGACTCAACATTAGTCATAAAGAACTCACATAATTATTGCAAAAATATATTATTTATCGAAACAAAGTACTACGCGCATGCTCCTAGGGGGATAGATTGGTTGGAAAATACCATCGCTCGTCCCCGACCGCCACTCATAAGGAAGACAATCAATAAATAAATCATGCTCCGACTTCATCACATAACGGTTCACCATACGTGCATGCTACAGGGATCACAAACTTTAACACAAGCATCTCTCAAATTCACAACTACTCAACTAGCATGACTCTAATATCACCATCTTCATATCTCAAAACAATCATCAAGTATCAAACTTCTCATAGTACTCAATGCACTCTATATGAAAGTTTTTATTATATCCCTCTTGGATGCCTATCATATTAGGACTAAATTCATAACCAAAGCAAACTACCATGCTGTTATAAAGACTCTCAAAATAATATAAGTGAAGCACGAGAGTTCATATATTTCTACAAAATAAAACCACCGCTGTGCTCTAAAAGGATATAAGTGAAGCACTGGAGCAAATGACAAACTACTTCAAAAGATATAAGTGAAGATCAATGAGTAGTTGAATAATTATGCAACTATATGAAGACTTTCTAACATTTAGGAATTTCAGATATTGGTATTTTATTCAAACAACAAGCAAAGCAAAAGAAAAGAAAATGACGCTCCAAGCAAAACACATATCATGTGGTGAATAAAAATATAGCTCCAAGTAAAGTTACCGATGAACGAAGACGAAAGAGGGGATGCCTTCCGGGGCATCCCCAAGCTTAGGCTTTTGGTTGTCTTTGAATATTACCTTGGGGTTCCTTGGGAATCCCCAAGCTGAGGCTCTTGCCACTCCTTATTCCATAGTCCATCGTATCTTTACCCAAAACTTCAAAACTTCACAACACAAGACTTAACAGAAAACTCGTAAGCTCCGTTAGTATAAGAAAATAAATCACCACTTAGGTACTGTTGTGAACTCATTCTAAATTCATATTGGTGCAATATCTAATGTATTCCAACTTCTCTATGGTCCATACCCTCCGATACTACTCATAGATTCATAAAAATAAGCAAACAACACATAGAAAATAGAATCTGTCAAAAACAGAATAGTCTGTAGTAATCTGTATCAAACGTATACTTATGGAACTCATAAAATTCTCAAATAAATTGGTGGACCCGAGGAATTTTTCTATGAATCCTCTGCAAAAATAATAAACTTAATAGCACTCTCCAGTAAAAAAAGGCAGCTAATCTCGTGAGCGCTAAAGTTTCTGTTTTTTACAGCAAGATCACAAAGACTTTCCTCAAGTCTTCCCAAAGGTTCTACTTGGTACAAACACTAATTAAAACATAAAACCACATCTAAACAGAGGCTAGATGAATTATTTATTACGAAACAGAATCAAAAAGCAAAGAACAAAAATAAAAATGGGTTGCCTCCCAACAAGCGCTATCGTTTAACGCCCCTAGCTAGGCATGATGATTTCAATGATGCTCACATGAAAGATAAGAATTGAAATATAAAGAGAGCATCATGAAGAATATTACTAGCACATTTAAGTCTAACCCACTTCCTATGCATAGGGGTTTTGTGAGCAAACAACTTATGGGAACAATAATCAACTAGCATAGGAAGGCAAAACAAGCATAACTTCAAAACTTGATATTATTGCAATTCCTACAAGCATATATTCCTCCCTCATAATAATTTTTAGTAGCTTCATGAATGAGTTCAACAATATAAATATCACATAAAGCATTCTTTTCATGATCTACAAGTCAGGGGGGTTCCCAAGGCGGCCACAAGGCAGGGGGCGCGCCCAGGGGGTAGGGCGCCCCCACCCTCATGGTGGCCTCAGGTCTCTTCTGGCCCACCTCCGGTACTCCATGGGCTTCTTCTGGTCCAAAAATGATCTCCGTGAAGTTTCAGGTCAATTGGACTCCGTTTGATTTTCCTTTTCTGCGATAGTTAAAAACAAGGAAAAAACATAAACTGGCACTGGGCTCTAGGTTAATAGGTTAGTCCCCAAAATCATATAAAATAACATATTAATGCATATAAAACATCCAAGGTTGATAATATAATAGCATGGAACAATCAAAAATTATAGATACGTTGGAGACGTATCACATGTGCTAAGTATTTCACCATGATGTTAGAAGGGCCGGCTCGTACTTGGTTGAAGGGGTTGCCCGCCAATTCCATTCGGTCGTGGGCAGAGCTGAAGGCCCGTTTATTCGAAATTTCAAAGATACGTGCAAGCAGCCCATGTCAATCGTGGATTTGGTTTCTTGTGTCCAAGGTGAAGGCGAGTCAACCACCAACTGGGTGCGCCGGGTCTCAACTATCATACACTCATCAGATAATATCAACGTTGGCTCAGAAGTTTAATGTTGAAGGAAAATTGCCGTTTCCTCCCTCTTAAACAGAAGCTTGGGTGACTTAAGCGCCATTGCGGTGACATGGGGGACATGGCAGCCCTTGTTAAGTATGCCGACTCTGATAGTACCAAGGACCCCGAGTCTGATGACGAAAGGACGGGCAAGGGAAAGATGAGTAGCGGCATGAAGGGACAACAGTACAACCCGACCAATCAGGGTGGTAATGGTAAGCACAGAGCTGATGGAAATTTAGACTTCATGGCCAATACTGGTGCACAAAATAATAACCAACGTCGCAAGGGGAGGCCGGCTCAGTCTGGAGGAGCAAAACTCGACCTCGAGGCAATAATGAATCAGCCGTGTCCGAGGCATGGAACACAGGAGAGGCCATCTGCCCATTTGTGGAAGGATTGTTTTATCACGAAAGAGTTCAAGAATTCTCATCTTTTCCAGAATAACCATGGCCCGAATGGCGGTTCAGGATCCGACTCTCATGGTCCGGGTCATGGAGGTAGCGGTTCGGATTCCGTTTTCAAGGCCAAGGCAATGAGGGCAGTTACAATCAACAGAATAATCAGGGGAATCAACAGCAGTCTGGTTATCTTAGTAACCCGAAACA
>NC_053027.1:423973142-423986115 GCF_003073215.2 Triticum urartu
TCCTCTTTTCCCCCTCCGCGAATCCTATTCCGACTAGGATTGGGGGGGGGGGAATCCTACTCCTAGAGGGAGTAGGACTCTCCTGCGCCCTCCTCCTTGGCCGGCCAGCCTCCCCCCCTCTACTCCTTTATATACGGAGGCAGGGGGCACCTCTAGACACAAGTTGATCCACGTGATCTATTCCTTAGCCATGTGCGGTGCCCCCTGCCACCATATACCTCAATAATACTATAGCGGAGTTTAGGCGAAGCCCTGCTGCTGTAGTACATCAAGATCGTCACCACGCCGTCGTGCTGACGGAACTCTTCCCCGACACTTTGCTGGATCGGAGTCCGGGGATCGTCATCGAGCTGAACGTGTGCTCGAACTCGGAGGTGCCGTAGTTTCGGTGCTTGATCGGTTGGATCGTGAAGACGTACGACTACTTCCTCTACGTCGTGTCATCGCTTCCGCAGTCGGTCTGCGTTGGGTACGTAGACAACACTCTCCCCCTCGTTGCTATGCATCACATGATCTTGCGTGTGCGTAGGAAATTTTTTGAAATTACTACGAAACCCAACAGTGGTATCAGAGCCTAGGTTATTTATGTTGATGTTATATGCACGAGTAGAACACAAGTGAGTTGTGGATGATACAAGTCATACTGCCTACTAGCATGTCATACTTTGGTTCGGCGGTATTGTTGGACGAGACGACCCGGACCAACCTTACGCGTACGCTTACGCGAGACCGGTTCCCTCGACGTGCTTTGCACATAGATGGCTTGCGGGCGACTGTCTCTCCAACTTTAGTTGAACCGAGTGTGGCTACGCCCGGTCCTTGCGAAGGTTAAAACGGAGTCTATTTGACAAACTATCATTGTGGTTTTGATGCGTAGGTGAGATTGGTTCTTACTTAAGCCCGTAGCAGCCACGTAAAACATGCAACAACAAAGTAGAGGACGTCTAACTTGTTTTTGCAGGGCATGTTGTGATGTGATATGGTCAAGGCATGATGCTGAATTTTATTGTATGAGATGATCATGTTTTGTAACCGAGTTATCGGCAACTGGCAGGAGCCATATGGTTGTCGCTTTATTGTATGCAATGCAATCGCGATGTAATGCTTTACTTTATTACTAAACGTTAGTGATAGTCGTGGAAGCATAAGATTGGCGAGACGACAACGATGCTACGATGGAGATCAAGGTGTCGCGCCGGTGACGATGGTAATCATGACGGTGCTTCGGAGATGAAGATCACAGGCACAAGATGATGATGGCCATATCATATCACTTATATTGATTGCATGTGATGTTTATCTTTTATGCATCTTATCTTGCTTTGATTGACGGTAGCATTATAAGATGATCTCTCACTAAATTATCAAGAAGTGTTCTCCCTGAGTATGCACCGTTGCGAAAGTTCTTCGTGCTGAGACACCACGTGATGATCGGGTGTGATAGGCTCTACGTTCAAATACAACGGGTGCAAAACAGTTGCGCACGCAGAATACTCAGGTTATACTTGACGAGCCAAGCATATACAGATATGGCCTCGGAACACGGAGACCGAAAGGTCGAGCGTGAATCATATAGTAGATATGATCAACATAATGATGTTCACCGATGAAACTACTCCATCTCACGTGATGATCGGACATGGTTTAGTTGATTTGGATCACGTGATCACTTAGAGGATTAGAGGGATGTCTATCTAAGTGGGAGTTCTTAAGTAATATGATTAATTGAACTTAAATTTATCATGAACTTAGTACCTGATAGTATCTTGCTTGTTTATGTTGATTGTAGATAGATGGCTCGTGCTGTTGTTCCATTGAATTTTAATGCGTTCCTTGAGAAAGCAAAGTTGAAAGATGATGGTAGCAATTACACGGACTGGGTCTGTAACTTGAGGATTATCCTCATTGCTGCACAGAAGAATTATGTCCTGGAAGCACCGCTGGGTGCCAGGCCTGCTGCTGGAGCAACGCCGGATGTTATGAACGTCTGGCAGAGCAAAGCTGATGACTACTCGATAGTTCAGTGTGCCATGCTTTACGGCTTAGAATCGGGACTTCAACGACGTTTTGAACGTCATGGAGCATATGAGATGTTCCAGGAGTTGAAGTTAATATTTCAAGCAAATGCCCGGATTGAGAGATATGAAGTCTCCAATAAATTCTATAGCTGCAAGATGGAGGAGAACAATTCTGTCAGTGAGCATATACTCAAAATGTCTGGGTATAATAATCACTTGATTCAATTGGGAGTTAATCTTCCAGATGATTGCGTCATTGACAGAATTCTCCAATCACTGCCACCAAGCTACAAGAGCTTCGTGATGAACTATAATATGCAAGGGATGAACAAGACTATTCCCGAGCTCTTCGCGATGCTGAAAGCTGCGGAGGTAGAAATCAAGAAAGAGCATCAAGTGTTGATGGTCAACAAGACCACTAGTTTCAAGAAAAAGGGCAAAGGAAAGAAGAAGGGGAACTTCAAGAAGAACAGCAAGCCAGTTGCTTCTCAAGAGAAGAAACCCAAGTCTGGACCTAAGCCTGAAACTGAGTGCTTCTACTGCAAGCAGACTGGTCACTGGAAGCGGAACTGCCCCAAGTATTTGGCGGATAAGAAGGATGGCAAAGTGAACAAAGGTATATGTGATATACATGTTATTGATGTGTACCTTACTAATGCTCGCAGTAGCACCTGGGTATTTGATACTGGTTCTGTTGCTAATATTTGCAACTCGAAACAGGGGCTACGGATTAAGCGAAGATTGGCTAAGGACGAGGTGACGATGCGTGTGGGAAACGGTTCCAAAGTCGATGTGATCGCGGTCGGCACGCTACCTCTACATCTACCTTCGGGATTAATATTAGACCTAAATAATTGTTATTTGGTGCCAGCGTTGAGCATGAACATTATATCTGGATCTTGTTTAATGCGAGACGGTTATTCATTTAAATCAGAGAATGATGGTTGTTCTATTTATATGAGTAATATCTTTTATGGTCATGCACCCTTGAAGAGTGGTCTATTCTTATTAAATCTCGATAGTAGTAATACACATATTCATAATGTTGAAGCCAAAAGATGCAGAGTTGATAATGAAAGTGCAACTTATTTGTGGCACTGTCGTTTAGGTCATATCGGTATAAAGCGCATGAAGAAACTCCATACTGATGGACTTTTGGAACCACTTGATTATGAATCACTTGGTACTTGCGAACCGTGCCTCATGGGCAAGATGATTAAAACACCGTTCTCCGGTACTATGGAGAGAGCAACAGATTTGTTGGAAATCATACATACCGATGTATGTGGTCCGATGAATATTGAGGCTCGTGGCGGATATCGTTATTTTCTCACCTTCACAGATGATTTAAGCAGATATGGGTATATTTACTTAATGAAACATAAATCTGAAACATTTGAAAGGTTCAAAGAATTTCAGAGTGAAGTTGAAAATCATCGTAACAAGAAAATAAAGTTTCTACGATCTGATTGTGGAGGAGAATATTTGAGTTACGAGTTTGGTGTACATTTGAAAAACTGTGGAATAGTTTCGCAACTCACGCCACCCGGAACACCACAACGTAATGGTGTGTCCGAACGTTGTAATCGTACTTTACTAGATATGGTGCGATCTATGATGTCTCTTACTGATTTACCGCTATCATTTTGGGGTTATGCTCTAGAGACGGCCGCATTCACGTTAAATAGGGCACCATCAAAATCCGTTGAGATGACGCCTTATGAACAGTGGTTTGGCAAGAAACCAAAGTTGTCGTTTCTTAAAGTTTAGGGCTGCGATGCTTATGTGAAAAAGCTTCAACCTGATAAGCTCGAACCCAAATCGGAGAAGTGTGTCTTCATAGGATATCCAAAGGAAACTATTGGATACACCTTCTATCACAGATCCGAAGGCAAGACTTTTGTTGCTAAATTCGGAAACTTTCTTGAGAAGGAGTTTCTCTCGAAAGAAGTGAGTGGGAGGAAAGTAGAACTTGACGAGGTAACTGTACCTGCTCCCTTGTTGGAAAGTAGTACATCACAGAAAATTGTTTCTGCGACACCTACACCAATAAGTGAGGAAGTTAATGATAATGATCATGAAACTTCAGAACAAGATACTACTGAACCTCGTAGATCAACCAAAGTAAGATCCGCACCAGAGTGGTACGGTAATCCAGTTCTGGAAGTCATGCTACTAGATCATGATGAACCTACGAACTATGAAGAAGCGATGGTGAGCCCAGATTCCGCAAAGTGGCTTAAAGCCATGAAATCTGAGATGGGATCCATGTATGAGAACAAAGTATGGACTTTGGTTGACTTGCCCGATGATCGGCAAGCAATTGAGAATAAATGGATCTTCAAGAAGAAGACTGACGCTGATGGTAATGTTACTGTCTACAAAGCTCGGCTTGTCGCGAAAGGTTTTCGACAAGTTCAAGGGATTGACTACGATGAGACCTTCTCACCCGTAGCGATGCTTAAGTCCGTCCGAATCATGTTAGCGATTGCCGCATTTTATGATTATGAAATTTGGCAGATGGATGTCAAAACTGCATTCCTGAATGGATTTCTGGAAGAAGAGTTGTATATGATGCAACCGGAAGGTTTTGTCGATCCAAAGGGAGCTAACAAAGTGTGCAAGCTCCAGCGATCCATTTATGGACTGGTGCAAGCCTCTCGGAGTTGGAATAAACGTTTTGATAGTGTGATCAAGGCATTTGGTTTTATACAGACTTTCGGAGAAGCCTGTATTTACAAGAAAGTGAGTGGGAGCTCTGTAGCATTTCTGATATTATATGTGGATGACATATTGCTAATTGGAAATGATATAGAATTTCTGGATAGCATAAAGGGATACTTGAATAAAAGTTTTTCAATGAAAGACCTCGGTGAAGCTGCTTACATATTAGGCATTAAGATCTATAAAGATAGATCAAGACGCTTAATTGGACTTTCACAAAGCACATACCTTGACAAGATTTTGAAGAAATTCAAAATGGATCAAGCAAAGAAAGGATTCTTGCCTGTGTTACAAGGTGTGAAGTTGAGTAAGACTCAATGCCCGACCACTGCAGAAGATAGAGCGAATATGAAAGATGTTCCCTATGCATCAGCCATAGGCTCTATCATGTATGCAATGCTATGTACCAGACCTGATGTGTGCCTTGCTATAAGTTTAGCAGGGAGGTACCAAAGTAATCCAGGAGTGGATCACTGGACAGCGGTCAAGAGCATCCTGAAATACCTGAAAAGGACTAAGGATATGTTTCTCGTATATGGAGGTGACAAAGAGCTCACCGTAAAAGGTTACGTTGATGCAAGCTTTGACACTGATCCGGACGATTCTAAATCGCAAACCGGATACGTGTTTACATTAAACGGTGGAGCTGTCAGTTGGTGCAGTTCTAAACAAAGCGTCGTAGCGGGATCTACATGTGAAGTGGAGTACATAGTTGCTTCGGAAGCAGCGAACGAAGGAGTCTGGATGAAGGAGTTCATATCCGATCTAGGTGTCATACCTAATGCATCGGGTCCAATGAAAATCTTTTGTGACAATACTGGTGCAATTGCCTTGGCAAAGGAATCCAGATTTCACAAAAGGACCAAACACATCAAGAGACGCTTCAACTCCATCCGGGATCTAGTCCAGGTGGGAGACATAGAGATTTGCAAGATACATACGGATCTGAATGTTGCAGACCCGTTGACTAAGCCTCTTCCACGAGCAAAACATGATCAGCACCAAAGCTCCATGGGTGTTAGAATCATTACAGTGTAATCTAGATTATTGACTCTAGTGCAAGTGGGAGACTGAAGGAAATATGCCCTAGAGGCAATAATAAAGTTATTATTTATTTCCTTATAATCATGATAAATGTTTATTATTCCATGCTAGAATTGTATTAACCGGAAACATAATACATGTGTGAATACATAGACAAACAAAGTGTCACTAGTATGCCTCTACTTGACTAGCTCGTTAATCAAAGATGGTTATGTTTCCTAACCATGAACAATGAGTTGTTATTTGATTAACGAGGTCACATCATTAGTTGAATGATCTGATTGACATGACCCATTCCATTAGCTTAGCACCTGATCGTTTAGTATGTTGCTATTGCTTTCTTCATGACTTATACATGTTCCTATGACTATGAGATTATGCAACTCTCGTTTGCCGGAGGAACACTTTGGGTGCTACCAAACGTCACAACGTAACTGGGTGATTATAAAGGAGCATTACAGGTGTCTCCAAAGGTAGATGTTGGGTTGGCGTATTTCGAGATTAGGATTTGTCACTCGATTGTCGGAGAGGTATCTCTGGGCCCTCTCGGTAATGCACATCACATAAGCCTTGCAAGCATTACAACTAATATGTTAGTTGTGAGATGATGTATTGCGAACGAGTAAAGAGACTTTCCGGTAACGAGATTGAACTAGGTATTGGATACCGACGATCGAATCTCGGGCAAGTAACATACCGATGACAAAGGGAACAACGTATGTTGTTATGCGGTCTGACCGATAAAGATCTTCATAGAATATGTAGGAGCCAATATGGGCATCCAGGTCCCGCTATTGGTTATTGACCGGAGACGTGTCTCGGTCATGTCTACATTGTTCTCGAACCCGTAGGGTCCGCACGCTTAAGGTTACGATGACAGTTTCATTATGAGTTTATGCATTTTGATGTACCGAAGGTTGTTCGGAGTCCCGGATGTGATCACGGACATGACGAGGAGTCTCGAAATGGTCGAGACGTAAAGATTGATATATTGGAAGCCTATGTTTGGACATCGGAAGTGTTCCGGGTGAAATCGGGATTTTACCGGGTTACCGGGAGGTTACCGGAACCCCCCGGGAGCCATATGGGCCTTCATGGGCCTTAGTGGAAAGGAGAAAGGGGCAGCCCAAGGTGGCTGCGCCACTTCCCCCTCCCCTAGTCCTATTAGGACTAGGAGAAGGTGGCCGGCCCCCCTCTCTCTCTTTCCCCCCTTGGGAATCCTAGTTGGAATAGGATTGGGGGGGAGTCCTACTCCCGGAAGGAGTAGGACTCCTCCTGCGCCCTCTCCCTGGCCGGCGCCCCCTCCCCCCTTGGCTCCTTTATATACTGAGGTAGAGGCACCCTAGAACACACAAGTTGATCCACGTGATCTATTCCTTAGCCGTGTGCGGTGCCCCCTGCCACCATATTCCTCGATAATACTGTAGCGGAGTTTAGGCGAAGCCCTGCTGCTGTAGTTCATCAAGATCGTCACCACGCCGTCGTGCTGACTGAACTCTACCCCGACACTTTGCTGGATCGGAGTCCGGGGATCGTCATCGAGCTGAACGTGTGCACGAACTCGGAGGTGCCGTAGTTTCGGTGCTTGGTCGGTTGGATCGTGAAGACGTACGACTACTTCCTCTACGTCGTGTCATCGCTTCCGCAGTCGGTCTGCGTTGGGTACGTAGACAACACTCTCCCCCTCGTTGCTATGCATCACATGATCTTGCGTATGCGTAGGAAATTTTTTGAAATTACTACGAAACCCAACAGTGGCATCCGAGCCTAGGTTATTTATGTTGATGTTATATGCACGAGTAGAACACAAGTGAGTTGTGGACGATACAAGTCATACTGCCTACCAGCATGTCATACTTTGGTTCGGCGGTATTGTTGGACGAGACGACCCGGACCAACCTTACGCGTACGCTTACGCGAGACCGTTTCCCTCGACGTGCTTTGCACAGAGATGGCTTGCGGGCGACTGTCTCTCCAACTTTAGTTGAACCAAGTATGGCTACGCCCGGTCCTTGCGAAGGTTAAAACGGAGTCTATTTGACAAACTATCGTTGTGGTTTTGATGCGTAGGTGAGATTGGTTCTTACTTAAGCCCGTAGCAGCCACGTAAAACTTGCAACAACAAAGTAGAGGACGTCTAACTTGTTTTTGCAGGGCATGTTGTGATGTGATATGGTCAAGGCATGATGCTGAATTTTATTGTATGAGATGATCATGTTTTGTAACCGAGTTATCGGCAAATGGCAGGAGCCATATGGTTGTCGCTTTATTGTATGCAATGCAATCGCGATGTAATGCTTTACTTTATTACTAAACGGTAGTGATAGTCGTGGAAGCATAAGATTGGCGAGACGACAACGATGCTACGATGGAGATCAAGGTGTCTCGCCGGTGACGATGGTGATCATGACGGTGCTTCGGAGATGGAGATCACAAGCACAAGATGATGATGGCCATATCATATCACTTATATTGATTGCATGTGATGTTTATCTTTTTATGCATCTTATCTTGCTTTGATTGACGGTAGCATTATAAGATGATCTCTCACTAAATTATCAAGAAGTGTTCTCGCTGAGTATGCACCGTTGCCAAAGTTCGTCGTGCCCAGACACCACGTGATGATCGGGTGTGATAAGCTCTACGTCCATCTACAACGGGTGCAAGCCAGTTTTGCACACGCAGAATACTCAGGTTAAACTTGACGAGCCTAGCATATGCAGATATGGCCTCGAAACACGGAGACCGAAAGGTCGAGCGTGAATCATATAGTAGATATGATCAACATAGTAATGTTCACCAATGAAACTACTCCATCTCACGTGATGATCGGACATGGATTAGTTGATTTGGATCACGTGATCACTTAGAGGATTAGAGGGATGTCTATCTAAGTGGGAGTTCTTAAGTAATATGATTAATTGAACTTTAATTTATCATGAACTTAGTCCTGGTAGTATTAGCATATCTATGTTGTAGATCAATAGCTCGCGTTGTTGCTTTCATATGCTTATTTTGATATGTTCCTAGAGAAAATTGTGTTGAAAGATGTTAGTAGCAAAGATGCGGATTGGATCCGTGATCTGAGGTTTATCCTCATTGCTGCACAGAAGAATTATGTCCTTGATGCACCTCTAGGTGACAGACCTATTGCAGGAGCAGATGCAGACGTTATGAACGTTTAGCTAGCTCAATATGATGACTACTTGATAGTTTAAGTGCACCATGCTTAACGGCTTAGAATCGGGACTTCAAAGACGTTTTGAACGTCATGGACCATATAAGATGTTCCAGGAGTTGAAGTTAATATTTCAAGAAAATACCCGAGTTGAGAGATATGAGATCTCCAACAAGTTCTATAGCTAAAAGATGGAGGAGAATCGCTCAACTAGTGAGCATGTGCTCAGATTGTCTGGGTACTACAATCGCTTGAATCAAGTGGGAGTTAATCTTCCAGATAAGATAGTGATTGACAGAATTCTCTAGTCACCATCACCAAGTTAGTAGAACTTCGTGATGAACTATAATATGCAAGGGATAACGGAAACAACTCCCAAGCTCTTCGTGATGCTGAAATCAACGAAGGTAGAAATCAAGAAAAACATCAAGTGTTGATGGTTGACAAGATCACTAGTTTCAAGAAAAGGGCAGAGGGAAGAAGGGGAACTTCAAGAAGAACAGCAAGCAAGTTGCTGCTCAAGTGAAGAAGCCCAAGTCTGGTCCTAAGCCTGAGACTAAGTGTTTCTACTGCAAAGGGACTGGTCACTAGAAGCGGAACTACCTCAAGTGATTGGCAGATAACAAGGATGGCAAAGTGAACATAAGTATATTTGATATACATGTTATTGATGTGTACTTTACTAGTGTTTATAGCAACCCCTCAGTGTTTGATACTAGTTCAGTTGCTAAGATTAGTAACTCGAAACGGGAGTTGCAGAATAAACAGAGACTAGTTAAGGGTGAAGTGACGATGTGTGTTGGAAGTGGTTCCAAGATTGATATGATCATCATCGCACACTCCCTATACTTTCGGGATTAGTGTTGAACCTGAATAAGTGTTATTTGGTGTTTGCGTTAAGCATGAATATGATTTGATCATGTTTATTGTGATACGGTTATTCATGTAAGTAAGAGAATAAATTGTTGTTCTGTTTACATGAATAAAACCTTATATGGTTACACACCCAATGAAAATAGTTCGTTGGATCTCGATCGTAGTGATACACATAATCATAATATTGAAACCAAAAGATGCAAAGTTAATAATGATAGTGCAACTTATTTGTAGCACTGCTGTTTAGGTCATATTAGCGCATGAAGAAACTCCATGCTGATGGGATTTTGGAATCACTTGATTATGAATCACTTGATGCTTGCGAACCATGCCTCTTGGGCAAGATGACTAAAACGCCGTTCTCCGGAACAATGAAGCAAGCAACAGATTTGTTGGAAATCATACATACTGATGTATGTGGTCCGATGAATATTAAGGCTTGCAGCAGGTATCATTATTTTCCGACCTTCACAGATGATTTGAGCAGATATGGGGATATCTACTTGATGAAACATAAGTCTGAAACATTTGAAAAGTTCAAAGAATTTCAGAGTGAAGTGGAAAATCATCGTGACAAGAAAATAAAAGTTTCTACGATATGATCGCAGAGGTAAAATATTTGAGTTACGAGTTTGGTCTTCAATTAAAACAATGTGGAATAGTTTCACAAACTCATGCCACATGGAACACCACAGCATAATGGTGTGTCCGAACGTCATAACCGTACTTTATTGGATATAGTGCAATCTATGATGTCTCTTACCGATCTACCACTATCGTTTTGGGGTTATGCATTAGAGACAGCTACATTCACGTTAAATAGGGCACCATCTAAATCCGTTGAGACGACACCATGTGAACTATGGTTTGGCAAGAAACCTAAGCTGTCGTTTCTTAAAGTTTGGGGTTGCGATGCTTATATGAAAAAGTTTTCATCCTGATAAGCTCAAACTCAAATCAGAGAAGTGCGTCTTCATAGGATATCCAAAGGAAACTATTGGATACACCTTCTATCACAGATCCGAAGGCAAGACTTTTGTTGCTAAATTCGGAAACTTTTTGGAGAAGGAGTTTCTCTCGAAAGAAGTGAGTGGGAGGAAAGTAGAACTTGACGAGGTAACTATACCTGCTCCCTTATTGGAAAGTAGTACATCACAGAAAACTGTTTCTGTGACACCTACACCAGTTAGTGAGGAAGCTAATGATGATGATCATGAAACTTCAGAACAAGATACTACTGAACCTCGTAGATCAACCAGAGTAAGATCCGCGCCAGAGTGGTACGGTAATCCTGTTCTGGAAGTCATGCTACTAGATCATGATGAACCTACGAACTATGAAGAAGTGATGGTGAGCCCAGATTCCACAAAGTGGCTTGAAGCCATGAAATCTGAGATATGATCCATGTATGAGAACAAAGTACGGACTTTGGTTGACTTTCCCGATGATCGGCAAGCCATAGAAAATAAATGGATCTTCAAGAGGAAGACGGACGCTGATAGTAGTGTTACTATCTACAAAGCTAGAATTGTCACAAAAGGTTTTTCGACAAGTTCAAGGTGTTGACTACGATGAGATTTTCTCACTCGTATCTATGCTTAAGTCTGTCCGAATCATGTTAGCAATTGCCGCATTTTATGAAATCTGGCAAATGGATAAACAAAACTGCATTCCTTAATGGATTTACTAAAGAAGAGTTGTATACGATGCACTAGAAGGTTTTGTCGATCCTAAAGGTGTTAACTAAATATGCAAGCTCCAGCGATCCATCTATGGACTGGTGCAAGAATCTCGGAGTTGGAATATACGCTTTGATAAGTTGATCAAAGCATATAGTTTTATACAGACTTGCGGTGAAGCCTGTATTTACAAGAAAGTGAGTGGGAGCACTACAACATTTCTGATAAGTATATGTGAATGACATATTGTTGATCGGAAATAATGTAGAATTATTCTGCAAAGCATAAAGGAGTGTTTGAAAGGAGTTTTTTCAAAGAAAGACCTCGGTGAAGCTGCTTACATATTGAGTATCAAGATCTATAGAGATAGATCAAGACACTTGATAAGTTTTTTCAATGAGTACATACCTTGACAAGATTTTGAAGTAGTTCAAAATGGAACAGTCAAAGAAAAGGTTTCTTGCCTGTGTTACAAGGTGTGAAGTTGAGTAAGACTCAAAGCCCGACCACGGCAGAAGATAGAAAGAGAATGAAAGTCATTCCCTATGCCTCAGTCATAGGTTCTATAAAGTATGCCATGCTGTATACCAGATCTATTGTATGCCCTACCACTGAGTTTGGCAAGGGAGTACGATAGTGATCTAGGAGTAGATCACTGGACAGCGGTCAAAATTATCCTTAGTGGAATAAGGATATGTTTCTCGATTATGGAAGTGAAAAAAAGGTTCGTCGTAAAGGGTTACGCCGATGCAAGTTTTGACACTAATCTAGATGACTCTAAGTCTCGGTCTAGATACATATTGAAAGTGGGAGCAATTAGCTAGAGTAGCTCCATGCAGAGCATTGTTGACATAGAAATTTGCAAAATACATGCGGATCTGAATGTGGCAGACCCGTTGACTAAGATTCTCTCACAAGCAAAACATGATCACACCTTAGTACTCCTTGGGTGTTAATCACATAGCGATGTGAACTAGATTACTGAATCTAGTAAACCCTTTGGGTGTTCGTCACATGGCGATGTGAACTATGGGTGTTAATCACATGATGATGTGAACTATTGATGTTAATCACATGGTGATGTGATCTAGATTATTGACTCTAGTGCAAGTGGGAGACTGAAGGAAATATGCCCTAGAGGCAATAATAAAGTTATTATTTATTTCCTTATTTCATGATAAATGTTTATTATTCATGCTAGAATTGTATTAACCGGAAACATAATACATGTGTGAATACATAGACAAACAGAGTGTCACTAGTATACCTCTACTTGACTAGCTCATTAATCAAAGATGGTTATGTTTCCTAACCATAGACAAAGAGTTGTTATTTGATTAACGAGGTCACATCATTAGTTGAATGATCTGATTGACATGACCCATTCCATTAGCTTAGCACCCGATCGTTGAGTATGTTGCTATTGCTTCCTTCATGACTTATACATGTTCCTA
>NC_053027.1:423987115-423997223 GCF_003073215.2 Triticum urartu
CGACCGGTTTTCCAATAAAAATATTTATTGAGAAACCAATCTTTTGAGTCCAGTATGAGAGAAATCCTCCTCACTGGTAGACAAATTCTTGATACAATAAGCCAGTAGCATAGAATATATTACAGGGTTGAGCTAGGGCTGCTCAACAAATTATTACAAGCGCGCCAATAATTATACATAATGGCGGATATAACACAATGGTGTGGTGGCATACTACTGACTCGAGGATAAAGTGATGGTGGAATAACACAGTGGGGAGTGTGATAACATGACTCTCAAACTAGCATCTCATCGAGCGTCGAGGTGAGGCTCGATGAATTCTATACGGGTTGCGGAAGCGGATATAATATAGTGACCAAATCCAGGGTCGCACGAGACTGACTGGGATTCCTCTAGGCGTCGGACTCGCTATCGAACTCTTCATCCATGAGATCGCCTTCGTCAGCATCTGGCGAAATCAACAAGCCAGTGAGTACTTTGAAAGTACTCGCAAGACAATTCGGACGTAAGATATAACAAATGCATGCATGAATGCGTCACGATTAATTCACCAATGTACATTCAAAAATTAGCATAACGAAGTAAGTAAAAGGGAAACGGCGGTAGTCCGCCTGAAATCCCAACAAAACATAAATGAAAACTGATCGGGTGTCTGAAGCGACGCCTCGAAAGGTGAACAAATAAATATAAGGAAATGATGCCACAGTCGGGCGTCTTAGCGACACCACATAAAGGGCTTTAAAAGAAATGCCACAGTCGGACATCGGGGCGACATCACAGAAAGGGCTTTAAAAGAAATGCCACAGTCGGACGTCTTAGCGACACCACATAAAGGGCTTTAAAAGAAATGCCACAGTCGGACGTCGGGGCGACATCACAGAAAGGGCTTTAAAAGAAATGCCACAGTCGGGCGTCTTAGCAACACCACATAAAGGGCTTTAAAAGAAATGCCACAGTCGGACGTCGGGGCGACATCACCGAAAGGGCTTTTATTGAAAGTAAATAATAACAATGCCACAGTCGGACGTCTGAGCGACATCGTAGAAAGGGCTTTTATTCACAAGGAAATAATGCTCATAATAAATATTCATTTCATGATAATAAACGGGTTAGTCCATCCACAGAATTAAACATTTAACCGGACTTAGCACTCATGGGATTCACCGGAGTCTCTGTCATCAAACTGACACCGTTAGAACAAGATAATACGAATTTGGACATGGAATAGATGATTCAAGGAATATATGACTCTGCAGAGTTTGTACAAAAATTTCCCACAGCCAACGGATTTCCGTAGTCACGAAGGACTAGTTCCGTTTACGGTATTTCGGAAGAAAACACAGCTAACCAGTACACACCCATCCTACCTCTCGATGCTAGGAATCACCCTAGACATCGTCCAAGAAAAACTTTTGAGATGGGGAGATCACAATCTCGAATAGCATGGGATCAAATTTATATACGCGCGCTCTAAGGGGTGCCCCCCTCTCGGTCCCAACCGGAAACACCCATGCCCCCTGACCGGATGACTGGCTTTAATCCAGGTCCATGGAACCATCATCACGGCCTCTCCTTTTTGGTGTGTACCAGGTAAGCGGTTTACAACTTACTACGCCATATTCCTTGCGGAAAACATGTGGTAGTACAGGGAAGGAAGAATGGAAGGAACTGGAATGATACGGGTTGACACTGAAGTCATATAGTCTGGCATAAGACTGGAATGCTACAACACTGCCATCTTCCCCATCCGCATGCCAACACATGGCCATGCATACTCACATCCATCCACTTATGGATTTTCGAAACTCACTTGCCTCATATTGCATGTAACATGACATTTTATCGGTATACTCATCAACATGCCATGAAACTACTTAATGAAAACATGCCAAAACAATCATCATATCAAAAGTTCAAACATGCTTGCCTGGTTCAGAGTAGTCGGAGCTTAGCTCGGTGAAGTTTGCGGTCCCGTCACCTCCTTCGGTATCTACGGTATAAAGAAAATATACGCGCTATCGTGAATACCGTGAGGTGCACAAAAATTATACCAAATATTTTTCAAATAAATATGATGAAAAACTAGACAAAAATCTGAAGAGGACAGAAAAAGAATCACTCAAAAATTCCTTTCTGTTAAAAAGTTATAAGGGTTTTAACCCAAGGACCCATCTGTAATGAAACAGAAAGTTCCCAGGGGCTAGCTTATAAAAACAGAAAACGTTCCAGTCTTGAATACGCCAGCCCAGAGGAGAAAGCGTATTTTGCCCGAAGGCGTTTTCAGAAAACGATTCGTTTAAAAAGATCTGAGAGGCTGACGGGCGGGTCCCACTCGTCAGGTTTAAACTTTCAAACGGGGGACGAAGCTCGTCGGCACCCGAGAGCCGCGGTGGTCGCCGGCGGCGATCCACGGCGAGGCAGGGAGATCGGAGAGTACCTCTGTGTTCAGGGCGCCCTTCCGCGTCGGTTGGTGGTGGTGGTGGCGGTCGGCGAGCACCACGTCGACGGCGAGCCTTGCTCCGGCGGACGGCGGTTCGGGTGGTTGCGGACTTCGTCGGAGAGAGCTGTGAAGATCAAATTGGGGAGGGGGTTAGACCTCTGGAGGTGGTACGAGGTTACGGGCGAGAGTAGGGTGGCGGAGGAGTTCTCACCGGAGTGAATCAAGACGGAGGCCGAGGCGGAACGAGGCGGCCGGAGTCGGGGGAGGACACCTCCTCGAGGTCCTCCTAGTGGCCTGGCGGGGCGTTGGTGAGGTGCAGGGGTGGTGCGTGCTCGAGGGTGAGCTCGGGATCTCCTTTTATAGGCGATCCGAGGCGGTGGCCGTGAACGTGGATCTTCGGCGATGGTTACGGTGGCACAGTGCTTGGTCGGGGGAGATTAGGGAGTTGGGCGTCATCGTGGAGGTCTACTGGTTCCATTCAGACGCTAACCGGACTTGGATTAGAAGCTTAGGGCAGGCTTTGGTCGGAACGGGACGGCGCGGGTCCATTGGCGACAGAGAGCGCGTCCAGTGCTGTCGGGCCACGGCGACGGTGCAGCGGGGGTGCGCTGGCGTGCATGAGGCCATGCGGAGAGCCAGGGAGCGTTGGGCGGCGCCAAACGGCGTTGAGCCGCCGTTCTGCTTCCTGTCGGTCGCTACGGTGGTTCGGCCGCCGCAAGACATGCCGGCGCAGGCGGGCCAGGGCGCCGCCGACGCCGGGAAGGCGCCAAGCGCCCGTGTGGTGCTCCAGACAGGAGGAAGAGGCGGCGAGGAACGTGCCAAGGGCACTGTCTAGGCGTGATTGAAACTGACGAACGAAAATGACACTGAATCTGAATATTTCTGAATATGAATAGCAACAGTGCATGCAAGGTGTTCGACCGAATGAATTTGGCCTCTGGGGATTTTTCCTTGAGCTGATTTTTGGTGGAGTGGCTACTCATTGCTCGAGTAGGCTGCCTGAATTTTGGTGGAATTTTTGGAGAAGTGTAGATATGAATTTCACCAAATTTGGCAAATCTGGTCCAAACTTGCAGAGACTGAAATTTGAAAAATTTGAAAAGAGGAGGAGTGGATCAAGATGGTTCTGGGTTGTGGGTACAAAGGACTATCCAGGAGAGTTGGTTTGAGGTCAAAACTCAAATGCAAAAGGGTACTTGCTTTGAAAATCTCTCAGGTTCCAAATAATTTGCAGAAATGATTTGAGGGGAAAAATAATTAGAATAAAATCCAAAACTTGCTTGGATTAGTTGGGACAGAGAACATAGGTTGATTACAAGGAGGAGGGGAGATTTTGGAGGGGTTTTACCACATGGGCAAAATACAAAGTCATGGGTGGTTTCCAAGATATGAAAATCCCAAATTTTCATAGAGTTTCTTTTTAGAAGAAAAAGATTAAACTCCCAAAATAATTTGAGAGGGAACCAACAGAGAAGAAGTTTCAAAATATCAAACACCATAGTTTGAAGAAAAATAAAATCCTTGCCAAAGAAAAGGAAGTTTTTAAGAGGAAGGATTTCTGGAAAAGAAATTTTAAATGCCCTCTTTTAAAAAATCCAACAAAGTTTTTGATGAAAACCAATTAAAATTTTTGGAGTGTCACAACACCTACCCCCTTAGGAAAAATCTCGTCCCCGAGATTTCAGCTGTTCCTCAAATAAGTGTGGATGCTCTGTCCGAAGAAAATCCTCTCCTTCCCAAGTTGCTTCACTGTCGGTGTGATTGCTCCACTGAACTCTGAAGAATTTGATGGTCTTCTGTCGGGTCCTCCTTTCAGACTCCTCTAATATTTTTACGGGGCGTTCCCGATAAGTGAGGTCTGGCTGCACGTCAAGGTTCTCATGGGATAGTTGTTTCTCTGGGTTGCTCACGCACTTTCTTAACTGCGAAACGTGGAACACGTTGTGGATATCTGATAGTTCCTCAGGTAAGTCTAGCTGGTAGGCTACCGTGCCTCTTCGTGCCACTATACAGAATGGTCCGATGAATCTTGGTGCTAGCTTCCCTTTAATCTTGAACCGTTGCAACCCTCTCATAGGGGATACCCTCAGGTATACGAACTCACCGGGTTCGAAATTGACCCCACGATGTTTCTGATCGTAATAACTCTTCTGTCGGCTTTGAGCGGTTTTGAGTCGGTCCCTGATTAGCTTGACTTTTTCCTCAGCTTCTTTGAGCATGTCTGGGCCGAATATACGGCTGTCTCCGGTCTCTGACCAATTTAGCGGGGTATGACACCTCCGTCCGTATAGGGCGTCAAAAGGTGCCATTCGCAGGCTGGCCTGGTAGCTGTTGTTGTATGCGAACTCGGCATATGGCAGACTTTCTTCCCAACTGGTTCCATAGGTGAGGACACATGCTCTCAGCATGTCTTCTAAAATTTGGCTTACGCGTTCAGTCTGTCCATTAGTCTGGGGATGGTAGGCTGTACTGAAGGCCAATTGAGTTCCCAGAGCCTGTTGTAAATGATCCTAGAATCTCGAGACAAATTGAGTGCCTCTGTCGGATATTATAGTCTTCGGGACTCCATGCAGACAAACTATACGGGAGAGATAAATCCTGGCAAGCTTCTGAGTGTTGTAGGTTGTCTTTACTGGAATGAAATGTGCCACCTTGGTTAATCTATCGGTGATGACCCATATGGCATCATTCCTGTGTCGTGACCGAGGTAGTCCGACAATAAAATCCATCCCTATTTCATCCCATTTCCACTTAGGTATTTTGTTTGGTTGCAGTAGTCCGGCTGGTTTTTGATGCTCAACTTTTATGCATTGACAAGAATCGCAACATGCAACGAATATGGCTATGTCCCTCTTCATACCGTGCCACCAAAATCTTTCCTGAATATCCTTATACATTTTGGTTCCTCCAGGGTGGATTGAATATGGAGTGGTGTGTGCTTCAGCTAGGATTTGCTATCTGAGGTCCTCCATGTTTGGCACGCAGAGTCTGCCCCGTACCGTAATGTTCCATCATCGCCTATGACAAACTCCAAGGCCTTTCCCATACTCACCTTTCTTTTAATTCCTTCAATGCTGGGGTGACCAGGCTGAGCTTCTTTAATTCTCTCCACAAGGTCGGGCTTTATTTCCAAGTTTGATATGGTGCCTTCCGCGATCATTAACAAGTTGAGTTTGGCAAATTCTTGTTGGAATTCAGGTCTCAAGCTTTGCAGACTGTTTTCGTCGGAGCTGGGGTTCCGACTAAGAGCATCGGCCACTACATTTGCTTTCCCTGGATGATAGTGGATACCAACATCATAATCCTTTACCAATTCCAACCAGCGTCGTTGTCGTAAGTTTAGTTCTGGCTGTGTGAAAATATATTTGAGACTTTTATGGTCCGTGTATATTTCACATCGATTCCCAAGTAAGAAATGCCTCCATTCCTTAAGTGCATGAATGACTGCTGCCATTTCTAAGTCATGAGTGGGATAATTTTCCTCATGCTTGCGGAGTTGTCGTGAAGCGTATGCGACAACCTTGCCTTCTTGCATCAACACGCACCCGAGACCTTTTCGGGATGCGTCACAATACACCTCAAAGTTTTGTGTATGTCTGGCTGGTGTTGTGGTTAATTTCCGTTTTAACTCTTGGAAACTTTTTTCGCAGGCTTCTGTCCATTCAAACTTCTTGTCCTTCTTGAGCAACTGCGTCATTGGCTTGGCTAGGGTGGAGAATACTTCAATAAATCTGTGGTAATATCCTGCCATTCCCAAGAAACTTCGTACGTCCGTTACGCTGGCTGGTGCCTTCCAGTAAAGTATGGCCCTGACTTTCTCCGGGTCCACTGCGATACCGTCTTGGGTCAGCACGTGACCTAGAAAGCCTACTTGTCTTAGCCAAAATTCGCGCTTGCTGAACTTGGCATACAATTGATGTTTTCTGAGTTCTCCTAGCACAATCCTGAGATGTTCCGCGTGCTCTTCTGGTGTTTTGGAGTATATCAGAATATCATCGATAAATACCACAACGAATTTGTCCATAAACTTCATAAATACTTTGTTCATGAGGTGAACAAAATATGCGGGGGCGTTTGTTAATCCAAAAGGCATAACTGTGAACTCATATAGTCCATATCTGGAGGTGAAGGCTGTTTTGGGGATATCTTCTGTTCGCACTTTTAATTGATGGTATCCTGACCTTAAGTCAATCTTTGAGAATACCTTGGCCTGAGTGAGCTGATCAAATAAATCATTTATTCGTGGCATCGGGTATTTGTTTTTGACTGTGACCATGTTAAGTGCTCGGTAGTCTATGCACAATCTTAGTGTTCCATCCTTCTTTTTGGCAAATAAAATTGGTGATCCCCAAGGTGAGGAGCTGGCTCGAATGTATCCCTTGTCCAGTAATTCCTTTATTTGTTTCTTCAACTCAATCAATTCGGGTGGTGCCATTCTGTATGGTTTCTTGTATATGGGGGTGGTTCCTGGTGCTAGCTCAATGCTGAATTCTATTTCTTGGTCTGGTGGCATGCCTGGTAGTTCTTTGGGAAATACATCTGGAAATTCACATACCACTGGAACCTTGCTTAACTTAGAAACGTCCACCTTATTCAATCTCGGCTGCCGGGGTATTTTTCTTTCCTTGGCTGATACTTTTATTGTCTTCCCATGGTGGTGCGTGAGAATTACGGTCCGGTTGAAACAGTCAATAAAACCTTTGTTGGTGGTTAACCAGTCCATCCCTAGGATGACATCCAGTCCTTTATTTTCCAACACAATAAGATTGGCGTAAAATGTCAATCCTTTGAACTCAATAACCACATTCTGACAGTAACTCTGAGTAACTTGCTGAATCCCAGGGGCCTTGATGATCATGGATTTTTCCAAGGGAAACATCGAAAAATTATTTTGCAAAGCAAAACTTTTCGAAATGAATGAGTGAGAAGCTCCAGAATCAAACAAAACCGTTGCAGGTATTGTGTTGACAGGAAACGTACCGAGTACGATATCCGGAGCATTTTGTGCTTCTTCTTTGGTCACGTGGTTTAGATGACCCTTCCCGTGGTTGTTGTTGGGGTTGAAATTGTTGCGCTTGGGCGCTGAATTATTTCCACCATTGTTTGGCTTCGGGGTCGAGTTCCTTGGCTTGGGGCACTGTTTGGTGTAGTGCCCTTCTTCTCCACAAGCGTAGCAAGTAACGCCTGGGCGATATGTGAACTCTTTGTCCCTTGCATGGAAATTCTTGGTTGGGCATGAGATGTTTGTCGTAGGTTTGTGTGTCCCACCTTTCTGAAATTCTGTCCTCCTTCGGTGGTTGCGCGCAGTAGTCTGGTCTCTTTTTCGCTTGCGTAAATCCTCCAAGCTACGTCTCTCATTTTCCAGAGTAATAGCTTTATCCACTAGTGTCTTAAAATCTGGAAAAGTGTGAACGACCAGTTGGCATTTAAGCGCGGGCGCCAGACCATCAAGGAATTTCTCCATCTTCTTGCTTTCAGTCATACGTTCTTCATTGGCGTAGCGGGACAATAGAGTAAATTGACCGTTGTATTCTGACACTGTCATGTTCCTTTGTTTGAGGTCATCGAACTCTCTCTTCTTGATTTTCATAATACTCTTGGGAATGTGTGCACCACGGAAACCTTCCTTGAAATCATCCCAGGTTATATCATTTTCGTTGGAGTGCATGTGCAGAAAATTCTCCCACCATGATGCAGCTGCTCCTGTGAGATAGTGCGGAGCATATAGTACTTTCTCGAGATCTGAACATTTTGCAATAATTAATTTTCTCTCCATATCTCGAAGCCAATCCTCGGCTTCAAGAGGTTTGTCAGTATGAGAAAATGTTTGGGGACGTGTCTTCTGTAGCTCAGATAACTTGGAATGCTGCTGATACTGTCCATGGTGATTTCCCATGTTGATGACTTGGTTCATCATTTCCCGATGTTGTTGCTGACTCTGCTCATAAAGGCGGCACATTTGTGAAAGTGCCGATTCATTGCCCTGTTGGCTTGACTGTCCTTGTGTGAACTTGTTGCTGGGTTGTGTATCATAATTTTCCTCTGGTGGAGTTGGCATGGAACGAGTCCAAGGACGAGACATTTTTCACTCTGGGGATATATTTTGTAAAACCCATAAGAAAAGCGAAAAGAGTCGCAAAAACGATTCCATAAATGCATAAAGCTGGCAAATAAAAATTAAATAACTAAGCTTACTTAAGAAAAACAAATCGATTTGCGCACGGAGAAGGACTGCTCATTACATATCTTACACGCGAGCGGTAATTATACAATACATCACTCAGGATATGCGTACATAATCCTGACATGTTATTTAGGCTAGTGCACTCCTCCAGATCCTACATGATGCGCAAACAAGCTACTTCTCACAACCTATGTACATATAAACATATCATACAAAGCGGTACATTGCATGGCGGCTAAGCGTACTCAGGCGGAGATGTTGACGATCTCCTTTGCCCTGCCGAGGGTGAGGCGTAGCGAGGCTGGGGACTCGACTTCCTCCTCGCTAATAGGATCCATACGTGTAGTGTTGCGCTGAGTAGATGGAGCGGGTGCCAGGGGCGGAACAACATGAACAGGAGTGGGCGCGCAGGGTGGTGCAGTGCGCGCTGGAGTGGGCGCAATAACTTGGTTGAACTCTTCGGTAGAAGGTAGGCGACGAGTAGGTGCATAAGATGCTGAGGACGAGACCAAAGTCAGTGGCGGTGCGGTGGGTAGGAGCTCCCTCCTGTTGGCAGCACAGCCATGAACTGAGTCCATGCGGGCAGCCACGAAGTCGTCCACCAGGTTTTCAAAGGCTGCCTCCAGGGCCCGGAGATACTCAATGAGCATCTCAAAAGCCTCGTCTCGTTCTCCTCTGGGGCAGGAGAATGCGTAGTGACAGGTGTAAGGCACATGGCATGGAAGATAACGGTAACGACGAGTCTTCATCACGGGGAGGACATCCCTGAGACGAGCTATCGCCTCGCGGGCTGCCATCTGCATAGCATGCCTCTCCGTAGGCATGGCTCTTCCCAAGAACCGGAAGCGGCATAACTCACCACGCCCTCCCTTGAACTGCACCGCGGCCTGGTGCATGGTCAGACTGTCGTTGACTCGGTGCTGGAAGAGTGTGAAGACTGGGCGCACAGATGGCCCCATCGCGACCTGAACGATGAAGGAAAGAAGCTTGACGAACCCATCGGGCACGTTGGCGAAGGTCTGAGACTCGCAGCTGTTGTCGGCCATCTACAAAAGTAGGCAAAAATTCTGCATGGTCAGATCATAAATTTATGCTGACTGACAGAAAATGACTACAATCAAGAAAATATGAAAAGGCTCAATCATGCTAATAACCAATTAGCGATCGCTCCTAGTGGCTTCCTACAGTCAGCCTGGCTCTGGTATCAAGCTTGTCACGACCGGTTTTCCAATAAAAATATTTATTGAGAAACCAATCTTTTGAGTCCAGTATGAGAGAAATCCTCCTCACTGGTAGACAAATTCTTGATACAATAAGCCAGTAGCATAGATATATTACAGGGTTGAGCTAGGGCTGCTCAACAAATTATTACAAGCGCGCCAATAATTATACATAATGGCGGATATAACACAATGGTGTGGTGGCATACTACTGACTCGAGGATAAAGTGATGGTGGAATAACACAGTGGGGAGTGTGATAACA
>NC_053027.1:423998223-424009716 GCF_003073215.2 Triticum urartu
GAGAAGAGATCTCTCCGTCACGGAGGAGGACGTGCTAAAGTTGAGAGAGGCTAAGTTCTTGACTGCCGAAATTCCGCATAGGTTCCCTGCTCAAGGGCAGGCTATTCCCAAACCCTAGCCCGGTGAGAGTGTAGTGTTCATGTCTCACTTCCCTCGGGGTTTAGGCTTCCCGATGGATCCCTTTGTGAGGGGGCTGCTGTTTTATTACGGGCTGGAATTTCATGACTTAGCTCCAGAGTCCATCCTCTACATTTCCTCATTCATCGTTGTGTGCGAAGCATTCCTTCGTGTTACTCCTCACTTCGGATTATGGCTCAAGACTTTTGGATTGGATCCGAAGATGATCGAGGGACGGCACGCAGAGTGTGGAGGTGCTATCATAAGTAAGAATGCTGATGCTCCATGGCCCGAAGGCTCCTTTCAAGAGGAGCTCGGCTTATGGCAACGAGAATGGTTCTATATGACCGCTCCCAGGAGCGCCAAGTGGGCGGCGCCTCCTGCGTTTCGCTCGGGTCCCCCATCACGGCTAGCGTCATGGGTCAACAAAGGATTAGATTGGGGTTTGCCCAAAGACGTGCCCCTGTTACAGGGCCGAATTAAGGATCTCCTGGAAGGAGACCTCAGTTTGGTCAAGGTGACGCAGGTCATGCTGATTTGCCGAATATTGCCCGGCAAACGTCGCCCCCTTCGCCTGTGGGAGTTTAATCCAGAGGGACCGCGAGCTCTCCAGAATTTTATGGGCGCAACGCCCGTGGAGATGTATAGAATGTTCTTTGGATCATAAGAGATGTGTCCGGATTTAACCGAGGACGCAGGCCTAAGCTGCAATCGTCCGGATACTCAAGTAAGCAACCCTGTGCCCAGACCTTCTATCCGTATAATTGTCATAAACTTGCCCCTAAAAGAGCCGTCCTTTTGAACAAGAGTGGATAGTGAAGGCAAAGCTGATCAGGTGTCCGGCTCCCCTTCCTGAAACCAGGCCAGATCCCGTGTTGGTCAGGATGATGGAGATAATGCCTTTGGAGGGGGAGGACAAGAAGGAGGCTGCTTCGAAGGGAGGAACCGACAATTCCTCTCCTAAGGGGAAGAAGAGAGCTGCCTCTGACGACCCGGAAACCATGGCCTCAAAACGGGGGAGAAAATCCTCGTCAGAGGGTCCGACGCTAGGGAGTTCCTCGGCTGGACTACACCCTCATAGGGATCAGCACTCCAGTGAGCCGTAAGTGGAGAAAAGATTTTCCTTTTGAGGGATGAGAGAAATTCTTGATTTTATTTCTGAGAAGATTAACCGAAATTTTACCTTGTAGCTCAGACCTCAGCCCTTCTCAGCAGAGCTCGTCTTCGGGGGATCTTCTTCCGGAGATGATGGAGAGTGGGACGCCTCCCCCTGCCGTACCGCCCAGCGAGGCGGGTGAACCTGAAGTGTCATTGCAGAGGGTTTCTCTGAATCCGGTAGGGGCGGAAGATAACTATGTGGCCCCCCAAGGCTCTCCGCGTCCGGCCTTCGAAAGAGGCCATAGGACAAGTCCGGCACCGTCTGGTGCTCGGCCGGAGGAGCTAAAGATTCTGCTGGGGCGAGCTTCTATCTCAGAGGAGCACCGTGCATTGATGGGCACGGTGATTGAAAGGATTTCATCCGCAGAAAGAGGATTGCATGAGGCCGTCAGAAGTTTACTGACGGGTTTTGAGGTACGTTAGATAATGTACACTTTTGTCAGTTGCGCATAAGTAAGGTGCGCCCTGTGTAGATAGTAGCCCCTGAGACTCTGCGCGTTGTCAAGAAATGACGGCACGCAGAGGATCATAATCCTAGGTCTAAGATGTCGCCTTTGAATGTAGGTGGCGAGGTGTCCGGAATCAAGCCGGACTGATGATGTGGCCGAACAAAAGCGGCAACTGGACGTTGCAGATGCCGACATCGCTCTTGTCAACAAGCGGCTTGATGAGGCTCAAGGTATGTAATTCTTCAGGCGGCATCAGGTAAGAGGAGCTTCATGCCAGTGTCTTACAATGTGTGTGCTTGACGCAGATGGTACGGCCGCCGTGGAGAATCTTAGGGCAGAACTTGCCCGAGCTAAGGAGCAAGCCAGAAAAAGCGATGCGGCTGCCAAGAAGGCCCTTGAAGAGCTGAGAGCCGAACGGGCTGCTCACTGCCGAAGCAAAGAAGAGATGGCCGAGATGGCCGAGAAGTTAAAGAGCGCTGCAGACCATTGCAAACTTCTAGAGAAAGAAGACCGGGCGAGACAGACGGACTTAGAGAAGGCCGTTGCCGATGCCAAGGACGCTCGCTCTGCGATGAGAGCTGCGAAAGAGGAGCTGCGTCAGGCCGAACAGATTGCAGCTGGAAAGCCCTTTATGCTACGGAGGAAGGTTTGTGATCTGAAGTTTGCTCCGTTGGACCGGATGTGGAGTGTGGAGGACACCTATCTGGATTTGGCAGCGAGTGCCGCTGATGCGACCGAACACTTTCGAGATCAGAAAGATTGCAAAGTGGAAAAGCTTTTCGGGTCGCAGTTTCATAATCCAGAGCGTCCACTGTCAGTGGATGATCGTTTGGCTCAATGGGCCGAACTGAATAGGTTGTCCGGACTCGCCATGAAGTACATCATGGATCATCTGTGGCCGGGGATATCGGAGCCGAAGAGTTATTTCAGCTTGGTGCAGCAATTTCTTGACGCGGTGCCGCGTATTAATGCAATGAAGAGGTCAGCATGCATAGAGGGCGCAAGGATGGCTCTTGCCCGTGTCAAGACATACTGGGCAGAGATGGAGACCACCGTTGTTGCGTCCCAAGATTCGGACAAATGCCGAGTGTCTTCCGAGCACTATTTTCAGGAAGTCCTTGAAGGCGCTCGTGTAATAGAGACGCAGTGCTCGAAAGATGCTATGTTATGATAGCATGTGTAATTGAAAAGTAGTATTTTGATAAATTGTAGTGGCCCTTTTTTTATACTTGTGCCTCCAAGTATTGTTAACACCTTCTAAGCGGTCGTTTTAAGATATATATATATATATATATATATATAGAATCTGAAACATTGCAGTCGTTGGCTTCAGCCCCCACGCACATAGTGCGGGGGTGCTCGCGGAAGACGCATTTTCACACTTAACCCAACGTCTTGGTCCTACAAAGGAGGTGATAGCGCAGCGGGCCAGGCAACCGGACTATAATGCTTTAACACTTTCACTTAGCCATAGGAGTTTGAAAATGAGACTCTTTAGGTAGCTCTTTGGTGGCAACTGCGCTCGTCCGAATTCGGGGCACGTATGTGCCTGACAGGGAAGCGGCCCTTCGTTAAAGCGGAGGAATCCGATAGATTCCGATCGGTCATCGAATGGCTGACCAGTCTCACGCTACATCATGATAGTCAGTTTTCGGCTTTCTCTACTGTGGTGCTTGCCCTGGCCGAACCGGGGGCACAATCGCAGTAGTTCTCCTGGTGCTACCTTAGCCGATATAGCGGAACGTAAGGTAGCCGAACTCAGGAGCCGGGCAACCCAACATTTGACCAAAGACATGATTCGGAGCTGATGCATATAATGCCAAAACTCGCGATGCCGAACACTCCCTAAGGTGTTTGGTCTTTATGAGTGCGGGCCAAACAACCCTCTTTATTAAAAAAGCCCCTAGTGTCCAGGTACGTGCAAAAATTCTGACATGGCCATATGCCAAGACGCCAGCCTCCTCCTTGGTTATGTTAGAAAGGAAAAACCAGGGGATGTGTAGCAACAAGAGACAGTAAAAAAGGTTTACGGAGGGTCTTAATCTAAAAAGAATCCTTTAGGACGGGTCCCTACTACACGTCTGCGCCTGTGTCTCCGTTGTGCCGTATCCTGGACGGGCGCCGCACGACGTTCATCTGTAAAAGAGAGGAACTGAGTTGAAAACGGGTCGTGCCGAAAAAGTTTAAAATAAGAAAAGTATAAAGTAAGATATATAATTTTGAGCTTTATTGTCTCTTATTGTATATGCATGGAGCCCCTAGTGCGGGTTATATGGCTTCTAGGCCTGCATCAATGATGATTTTGCACCGAACTTGTCTATCCGCATTCGTGGTCTTAAATGACCTATTTTGAAGTTTTTTGGCCGGTGAGGCCATTTTGCTGTGGGGCTGTCAAAGCGGCCGCACAGTCCTCCGCTTGGGGAGGCGCACTTTAGTGCTTCCCCTTCAAAGAGATGATGCCTTGTGGACCGGGCATCTTAAGCGTAAGAGATGCATAATGCGGTATTGCGTTAAAGCGAGCGAAAGCTTTGCGTCCCAGTAGTGCTTGATGGCGACTTGAGAACGGGACGATGTGGAAGGTCAGCTTTTCGCGGCGGAGGTTATCGGCAGAGCCGAATGTGACTATGAGCCGGAGAAAACCCGTACAATGGGTGTCCAGACCAGGTATTACCCCTTGAAAGGAGGTTTTGCTGCGGCGGATTCTTGCTGGGTTTATCCCCATGTGCTGGATTGTATCCTGGCATATCAGGTTTAGTCCACTGCCGCCGTCCATAAGGACATTTGAAAACTTGAGTCCGCCAATTATTGGATCGAGTATCAAGGCAGTCCAGGCTACATTCTTGATATTCCTAGAATAATCTAGCTGATCGAAGATGATCGGTTTTGACAACCAGTGGTAGGACCCTTTAGGCCGTGTGGTGCGTACCTTTACGGGCGCCGCACGTTTTGTTATGTGAAGTGAGTTCACTATTTTTACTTCTTGTGGGAAGTTCTTTTGTTTCCTGGTACTCTGCTTTTGGGGTTCGTCCTCGTCTTCGCTTGGTGTGTCGAGCCCCTTGTGTTCGGCATTGAGTCTGCCGGATTGTTTGAAAACCCAACAGTGTCTATGGGTATGGTTAGCAGGCTTCCCGAGAGTACTGTGTATCTGACATATCCTGTCCAGGATTTTATTTAGGTTGGATGGATCGTCCCTATTATCCTGGGGGGGGCGATTTTTCCTTATTTTGCCGTGAGCCTTTGAATCTGGCATTGACTGCCGTGCTCTTCGGACTTTTGTTTTTAGTCCAGCGACAGTCCTTGTTGCGTCGCGGTTTTCCATTTCCATCCCTAGTTTCGGATGTACTTGGGTCGCTGGGGCTGCACCTTGCCAACCAGCTGTCCTCCCCTGCACAAAAGCGGGTCATGAGGCTTGTTAGTGCGGCCATTGTTCTTGGCTTTTCTTGGCCGAGGTGTCTGGCGAGCCATTCGTCTCGGACATTATGCCTGAAAGCTGCTAAGGCTTCGGCGTCCGGACAATCGACTATCTGATTCTTTTTAGTGAGGAATCTATTCCAGAACTGCCGAGCTAATTCTCCGGGTTGTTGAGTTATGTGACTAAGATCGTCTGCATCCGGAGGGCGGACATAGGTCCCTTGAAAGTTTGCTCGGAAAGCATCCTCGAGCTCTTCCCAGCTTCCAATTGTGTTTTCGGGAAGGCTTTTAAGCCAATGCCGGGCTGGCCCTTTAAGCTTGAGGGGTAGATATTTTATGGCGTGGAGATCATCTCTTCTAGCCATGTGTATGTGGAGGATATAGTCCTCGATCCAGACTCCAGGGTCTGTTGTTCCATCATATGCCTCTATGTTTACGGGTTTGAATCCCTCTGGGAATTCATAGTCCAGGACCTCATCGGTGAAACATAAGGGGTGAGCGGCGCCCCTGTATTTGGGTGTGCCGGATTCTGATGATGGCTTCATAGCGTTGCTTACAAGAGCTTGCTTTCTTGGCCCGTAAATGGACCTGGCTGGGCCATGATGCGAATCCTTAAGAGGGTCGCATGCCGATTTAGGTGCGGCACCGCTTGCCGCTTTATGGGGTCGTCTATCCGATCATGTGGCTTTTCCATTTTTTGAATGCGAGGGCTTTAAGGCCTCTTCGTCGAATTCAGGCAGTAGCTTTCTTTTTGGATAGCTTTTAGTGCAGCGACTGTCGCCGTACTTATCTGTGGCATTGATTACCTTGCTCCATCTGATCCGGAGTGCATCTTCAGCTGTTTTTAGCTTCCGCTTCTGCTTTTTTAGGCTGCGTGCAGTTGCAACGAGCCTCTCATGGAGATTCTTCTGCTCCATAGGTTTATTCGGCGTGAGGTCGTCCGGAATGCCGTTTTCGCCAGGGAAGGGATGTTCGGTTTCTCTATCTGTGTTGCCCTGTTCGGACGGTTGCTCTAAGGCCTGCTCGTATTCCACCGGCTCGTCCTGCTTTATGGCTGGGTTTTTGTCGAGGCGGGGCTTGGGTCGGCGTTTACGCCGACGCTTTGATTGTTTTTCGGGGGGTCGATCTCCCGTCCCATCCCCTTTTTCCTCGTTGTCGCTTCCTTTAGGGGTATCCACCATGTACACATCGTGAGATGAGGTGGCTGTCCAATGCCCTGTGGGCGTTGGTTCGTAGGTATCTCCTGCATCGTCATCCATGCTGTCGATGTCTCCGGAGTCGAAGTTGAGCACGTCGCTTAAATTGTCGACCAAGTGGCTACCAAGTGGGTGGTGGGTGGGCTTTGAAATTCTTCATCGTCCGCATCCCAACCATGCCGACCGTAGTCAGGCCGGGGCTCTCCTAATAAAGAGAGGGACTTTAGAGAATTCAGGATGACGCCGAAGGGCGAGTGCTGAAAGATGTCCGTGGCGGTGAACTCCATGATCGGCACCCAATCGGATTCGATCGGCAGGGGCGCGGAGGGCTTGGAGCTCGGAGAGGAATCCGGCTCCTCGGAGTCACGGGCTATGCGGAGTGCGGGGCTGGAGTTCGGCTCAATCGCCTCTGAGATCGCAGCCCCTGAGGCAGCGTCCAACCGCTGATCCTCGATCGGTGCAGTAGGCTCCGAATCAATGGTCGGAACCGATGCGTGTGCGGCCTCCAAGGCGCTGTTCGGCGGCAGAGCTATATCATGCCCATCGAGACAGTGCAGCACGATTGGCTGTAGCTCGAATCCGTCGAAGATCAAGTCCCCGCGGATGTCGGCCGTGTAGTTTAGGCTTCCAAACCTGATCTGATGGCCAGGGGCGTAGCTTTCAATCTGCTCAAAGGTCGGCCAAGCGAATTGGCCCGCAGTGCGTAAGCCGCCGAGACGAAGATCTGTCCGGGAGAAAAGTCCTCACCCTGACCGCATCGTTGTTGATGATCAAAGGAGTCGGGCCTAAAGGGCGACGACACAGAGGAACTCTCAATGAAGCAACCAATGTCGGTGTCAAAACCGGCGGATCTCGGGTAGGGGGTCCCGAACTATGCGTCTAGGACGGATGGTAACAGGAGACAGGGGACACTTTGTTTTACCCAGGTTCGGGCCCTCTCGATGGAGGTAATACCCTACTCCTGCTTGATTAATATTGATGATATGGGTAGTACAAGAATAGATCTACCACGAGATCAAGGAGGCTAAACCCTAGAAGCTAGCCTATGGTATGATTGTTGTGTATGGAGTTGATTCTCTACGGACTACAACCCTCCGGTTTATATAGACACCGGGTAGGGTTAGGGTTACACAGAGTCGGTTACAATGGTAGGAGATCTTGAATATCCGCATCGCCAAGCTTGCCTTCCACGCTAAGGAAAGTCCCATCCGGACACGGGACGAAGTCTTCAATCTTGTATCTTCATAGTCCAGGAGTCCGGCCGAAGGAATAGTCCGGCTACCCAAACACCCCCTAATCCAGGACTCCCTCAGGCCTCATACGAGCCGAAAGACGTCATGGTCCATACATGGGCCAGAAGTGAAAACGGGCTGAAATCATACTGGATGGCATAGATGACGCTACTGGGCCTAATTCGGATAGGGTGTAACGGGCCTTGGGTTAGCGGGCTATAAATGGGCTATATGCGAACAGGCCGTTAACAGGCTTTCCATGGGCCGACCTGCCAGCTTTTGACCAAGTCAAACGGGCTGGCCTTTTCACAGGAATGGGCCTCTGTTGGGCCGTGCCACGTGTCGACGTATCATAGGCGCCTATCTGACCAACTGACGAGCTAACACGTGTTTCGTCCGGCCAATAAGAATTTTACACATGGAAATTTCCCACTGGTCGGGGCTGTTAACGGGTTATCGGATCCAAAACCCGACCCAATAGCTTAACGGCGTTCCGTTACGGTGGATGCCACGTGTCGGTCACCCTTGACGAAAGCACTTCTGTGACGCGCGATTTATCGTCATGGAAGTGGACACTTCCGTGATGATAATTTTGGTAATGTCATGGAACACTTCTACGACAGCACAGGTATGACTATCTTGGTTCTGTCATAAATTTGTCATGGATGTACATGCATGAAAAAAAGTGACCTACTGTGACAAACACGTATCATCACGGTGTATTTTTTTGTAGTGTAGGTGGAGGGGGATCCCCTAGGATTTCAATAGGCAAATTGTGTTTCAGAATATGTTCCTGTTTAAAATACTTCATATCTATTTCCCTTCTTCATTTCATAAACATATCATTCTCATGGTCCTAGCATTATTTGGTTTCTAAAGGATCACTAGAGGTCGGCAATAGAAGGCAAGACCAATAATTTCATTCCTTACTAGGCAATTCTTCTTTCACCGGTGTTGTTTACTAAATATTAGAGAAATTAAATTCATTAGTCATATCATCCAAGCCCAATAGTTAACCAACATTCTTTTCGCAGTCTGATACATCTCCAACGTATCTATAATTTTCGATTGCTCCATGCTATATTATCTACTGTTTTAGACATTATTGGGCTTCATTTTCCACTTTTATATTATTTTTGGGACTAACCTATTAACCGGAAGCCCAGCCCAGAATTGTTGTTTTTTTTGCCTGTTTTAGGGTTTCGAAGAAAAAGAATATCAAACGGAGTCCAAATGGAATGAAACCTTCGGAAACGTCATTTTCTCATTAGATAAGATCCAGGAGACTTGGACCCTCCGTCAAGGAAGGCACGAGGTGGTCACGAGGGTAGGGGGCGCGCCCCTTGCCTCGTGGGCCCCTCGAAGCTCCACCGACGTACTTCTTCCTCCTATATATATCCATGTACCCCCAAACGACCGGGGACGGAGCCAAAAACCTAATTCCACCGCCGCAACTTTCTGTATCCATGAGATCCCATCTTGGGGCCTGTTCTGGAGCTCCGCCGGAGGGGGCATTGATCACGGAGGGCTTCTACATCATCATCCAAGCCCCTCCGATGAAGTGTGAATAGTTTACTCAGACCTACGGGTCCATAGATAGTAGCTAGATGGCTTCTTCTCTCTTTTTGGATCTCAATACAATGTTCTCCCCCTCTCTTGGAGATCTATTCGATGTAATCTTCTTTTTGCGGTGTGTTTGTTGAGACCGATGAATTGTGGGTTTATGATCAGTCTATCTATGAATAATATTTGAATCTTCTCTGAATTCTTTTATGTATGATTGGTTATCTTTGCAAGTCTCTTCGAATTATCAGTTTGGTTTGGCCTACTAGATTGGTTGTTCTTGCCATGGGAGAAGTGTTTAGCTTTGGGTTCAATCTTGCGGTGTCCTTTCCCAGTGACAGAAGGGGCAGCAAGGCACGTATTGTATTGTTGCCATCGAGGATAACAAGATGGGGTTTTTATCATATTGCATGAAATATCCCTCTACATCATGTCATCTTGCTTAAGGCGTTACTCTGTTTTTAACTTAATACTCTAGATGCATGCTGGATAGCGGTCGATGAGTGGAGTAATAGTAGTAGATGCAGAATCGTTTCAGTCTACTTGTCTCGGACGTGATGCCTATATACATGATCATACCTAGATATTCTCATAACTATGCTCAATTCTGTCAATTGCTCAACAGTAATTTGTTCACCCACCGTAGAATACTTATGCTCTTGAGAGAAGCCACTAGTGAAACCTATGGCCCCCGGGTCTCTTTCTCATCATATCAATCTCCATCACTTTATTATTGCTTTGCTTTTACTTTTTTGCATCTCTATACCAAAAATACCAAAAATATTATTTATCATCTCTATCAGATCTCACTTTTCGTAAGTGACCGTGAAGGGATTGACAACCCCTAAGCGTGTTGGTTGCGTTGAGCTATTGTTTTTGTGTAGGTACAAGGGACTCGTGCATAGCCTCCTACTGGATTGATACCTTGGTTCTCAAAAACTGAGGGAAATACTTACGCTACTTTGCTGCATCATCCCTTCCTCTTCGGGGAAATCCAACGCAGTGCTCAAGAGGTAGCAAGAAGAATTTCTGGCCGTTGCCGGGGAGTCTCGCAAAAGTCAACATACCAAGTACCCATCACAATCCCTATCTCCCGCATTACATTATTTGCCATTTGCCTCTCGTTTTCCTCTCCCCCCATTCACCCTTGCCGTTTTATTCGCCCTCTCTCTCTCTATCCTCCCTCTCTTTCTCCGTTTGCCTTTTTGCCCGTTTGCTTTTTGTTTGCTCTGTGTGTTAGTTTGCTTGTTTGTCGCGATGGCTCAAGATAATACTAAATTGTGTGACTTCACCAATACCAATAATAATGATTTCCTTAGCACTCCGATTGCTCCTCTTACCGATGCTGAATCTTGTGAAATTAATACTGCTTTGTTGAATCTTGTCATGAAAGATCCGTTCTCCGGCCTTCCTAGTGAAGATGCCGCTACCCATCTTAATAGCTTCGTTGATTTGTGTGACATGCAAAAGAAGAAAGATGTCGATAATGATATTGTTAAATTGAAGCTATTTCCTTTTTCTTAGAGATCGTGCTAAAGCTTGGTTTTCGTCTTTGCCTAAAAATAGTATTGATTCATGGAACAAGTGCAAAGATGCTTTTATCTCTAAGTATTTTCCTCCCGCTAAGATCATCTCTCTTAGAAACGATATTATGAATTTTAAACAACTTGATCATGAACATGTTGCACAAGCTTGGGAGAGAATGAAATTAATGATACGTAATTGCCCTACTCATGGTTTAAATTTGTGGATGATTGTTCAGAATTTTTATGCCGGATTGAATTTTGCTTCTAGAAATCTTTTAGATTTCGGCCGCGGGAGGCACTTTTATGGAAATCACTTTAGGAGAAGCTACTAAACTCCTAGATAATATTATGGTTAATTATTCTCAATGGCATACTGAAAGATCTACTAAAAAGGTGCATGCGATAGAAGAAATTAATGTTTTGAGTGGAAAGATGGATGAACTTATGAAATTATTTGCTAATAAGAGTGTTTCTTCTGATCCTAATGATGTGCCCTTGTCTACTTTGATTGAGAATAATAATGAATCTATGGATGTGAATTTTGTTGGTAGGAACAATTTTGGTAACAACGCGTATAGAGGAAATTTCAATCCTAGGCCTTATCCTAGTAATCCCTCTAATAATTATGGTAATTCCTACAACAATTCTTATGGAAATTATAATAAGATGCCCTCTGATTTTGAATCTAATATTAAAGAATTTATTTCTTCGCAAAAGAATTTTAATGCTATGATTGAAGAAAAATTGCTTAAGATTGATGATTTGGCTAGGAACGTTGATAGAATTGCTCTTGATGTTGATTCTTTGAAACTTAGATCTATTCCACCTAAGCATGATATCA
>NC_053027.1:424010716-424022230 GCF_003073215.2 Triticum urartu
TGTCTCCGGATTCAGACGATCTTAGTCACATAACTCAACAACCCGGAGAATCAGCTCGGCAGTTCTGGAATAAATTCCTCGCTAAAAAGAATCAAATAGTCGACTGTCTGGACGCTGAAGCCTTAGCAGCTTTCAGGCATAACGTCTGAGACGAATGGCTCTCCAGACACCTCGGCCAAGAAAAACCAAGAACAATGGCCGCACTTACAAGCCTCATGACCCGCTTTTGTGCAGGGGAGGACAGTTGGTTGGCAAGATGCAGCCCTAGCAACCCAAGTACATCCGAAACCAGGGATGGAAACGGAAGACCGCGACGTAACAAGGATCGTCGCCAGACTAAGGACAAAAGTCCGAAGAGCACGACAGTCAACGCCGGATTCAAAGGCTCACGACAAAATCAGGAAAAATTGCCCCCCAGGATAACAGGGACGAATCCATCCACCTAAATAAAATCCTGGACAGGATATGTCAGATACACATAGTACTCCCGCGAAGCCTCGAACCATACCCACAGAGACTGTTGGGTCTTCAAACAATCCGGCAGACTCAATGCCGAACACAAGGGGCTCGACACACCAAGCGAAGACGAGGACGAACCCCAACAGCAGAGCACCAGGAACAAAAGAACTTCCAGCAAGAAGTAAAAACAGTGAACTCACTTCACATAACAAAACGTGCGGTGCCCGTAAAGGGTACGCACCACACGGCCCATCCCCAAGGTCCTGCCACTGGTTGTCAAACCGATCACCTTCGATCAGCTTAGATTATTCTAGGAATATCAAGAATGCAGATGGACTGCCTTGATACTCGATCCAATAATTGGCGGACTCAAGTTTTCAAATGTCCTTATGGACGGCGGCAGCGGACTAAACCTGATATATCAGGATACAATACAGCACATGGGGATAAACCCAGCAAGAATCCGTCGCAGCAAAACCTCCTTTCAAGGGGTAATACCTGGTCCGGACACCCATTGTACGGGTTTTCTCCGGCTCACAGTCACATTTGGCTCTGCCGATAACCTCCGCTGCGAAAAGCTGGCCTTCCACGTCGTCCCGTTCTCAAGTCGCTATCAAGCACTACTGGGACGCGAAGCTTTCGCTCGATTTAACGCAATACCGCATTATGCATCTCTTACGCTTAAGATGCCCGGTCCACGAGGCATCATCTCCTTGATGGGAAAACACTAAAGTGCGCCTCCCCAAGCGGAGGACAGTGCGGCCGCTTTAACAGCCCCACAGCAAAATGGCCTCACCGGCCAAAAAACTTCAAAATAGGTCATTTAAGACCACGAACGCGGATAGACGAGTTCGGTGCAAAATCATCATTGATGCAGGCCTAGAAGCCATATACCCCCGCACTAGGGGCTCCACGCATATACAATAAGAGACAATAAAGCTCAACTTTATATATCTTACTTTATACTTTGCTTATTTTAAACTTTTTCGGCACGACCCGTTTTCAACTCAGTTCCTCTCTTTTGCAGATGAACGTCGTGCGGCACCCGTCCAGGATACGGCACAACGGAGACACAGGCGCAGACATGCAGTAGGGACCCGTCCTAAAGGATTCTTTTTAGATTAAGACCCTGTGTAAACCTTTTTTACTGTCTCTTGTTGCTACACCTCCCCTGGTATTTTCTTTCCAGTATAACCAAGGAGGAGGCTGGCGTCTTGGCATGTGGCCACGTCAGAATTTTTGCGCGTACTTGGACACTAGGGTCTTTTTTAATGAAGAAGTGTTGTTTGGCCCGCACTCATAAAGACCAAACGCCTTAGGGAGTGTTCGACGTCGCGAGTTTTGGCATTATATGCATCAGCTCCGAATCATGTCTTTGGTCAAATGTTGGGTTGCCCGGCTCCTGAGTTCGGCTACCTTATGTTCCGCTCTATCGGCTAAGGTAGCACCAGGAGAACTACTGCGATTGTGCCCCCGGTTCGGCCAGGGCGAGCACCTCAGTAGAGAAAGCCGAAAACTGACTGTCATGATGTAGCGTGAGACTGGTCAGCCACTCGATGACCGATCGGAATCTATCAGATTCCTCCGCTTTAACGAAGGGCCGCTTCCCGGCCAGGCACATACGCGCCCTGAATTCGGACGAGCGCAGTTGCCACCAAGGAGCTACCTAAAGAGTCTCATTTTCAAACTCCTATGGCTAAGTGAAAGTGTTAAAGCATTATAGTCCGGTTGCCTGGCCAGCCGCGCTATCACCTCCTTTATAGGACCAAGACGTTGGGTTAAGTGTGAAAATGCGTCTTCTGCGAGCACCCCCGCACTATGTGCATGGGGGCTGAAGCCAACGACTGCCATCTTTCAAATTCTATACATATATATATATATATATCTTAAAACGGCCGCATAGGAGGTGTTTACCAATACTTGGAGGCACAAGTATAAAAAAGGCCACTACAGTTTATCAAAATATTACTTTATAATTACATATGCTATCATAACATAGCATCTTTCGGGCACTGCGTCTCTATTACACGAGCGCCTTCAAGAACTTCCTGAAAATAGTGCTCGGAGGGTACTCGGCTTTTGTCCGAATCTCGGGACGCAACAACGGTGGTCTCCATCTCTGCCCAGTATGTCTTAACACGGGCAAGAGCCATCCTAGCGCCCTCTATGCATGCTGACCTCTTCATTGCATTTATACGCGGCACCGCGTCAAGGAATTGCTGCACCAAGCTGAAATAACTCTTCGGCTCCGATCTCCCCGGCCACAGGTGACCCATGACGTACTTCATGGCGAGTCCAGACAACCTATTCAGTTCGGCCCATTGAGCCAAACGATCATCCACTGCCAGTGGACGCTCTGGATTGTGAAACTGCGACCAGAAAAGCTTTTCCACTTCGCGATCTTTCTGATCTCGAAAGTGTTCGGTCGCATCAGCAGCACTCGCTGCCAAGTCCAGATAGGTATCCTCCACACTCCACATCCGGTCCAACGGAGCAAACTTCGGATCACAAATTTCCTTCGCAGCATAAAGGGCTTTCCAGCCGCAATCTGTTCGGCCTGACGCAGCTCCTCCTTCGCAGCTCTCATCGCAGAGCGCGCGTCCTTGGCATTGGCGACGGCCTTCTCTAAGTCCGTCTGTTTCGCCTGGTCTTCTTTTTCAAGAAGTCTGCAACGGTCTGGTAGCGCTTTTAACTTTTCGGCCATCTCGGCCATCTCTCTTTGCTTCGGCAATGAGCAGCCTGTTCGGCTCTCAGCTCTTCAAGGGCCTTCTGGCAGCCGCATCGCTTTTTCTGGCTTGCTCCTTAGCTCGGGCAAGTTCTGCCCTAAGATTCTCCACGGCGGCCGTACCATCTGCGTCAAGCACACACATTGTAAGACACTGGCATGAAGCTCCTCTTACCTGGCCGCCCGAAGAATTACATACCTTGAGCCTCATCAAGCCGCTTGTTGACAAGCGCGATGTCGGCATCTGCCACGTCCAGTTGCCGCTTTAGTTCGGCCAAATTCATCAGTTCGGCTCGATTCCGGACACCTCGCCACCTACATTCAAAGGCGACATCTTAGACCTGGGATTATGATCCTCCGTGCCGTCATTTCTTGACAACGCGCAGAGTCTCAGGGGCTACTATCTACACAGGGCGCATCTTACTTATGCGCAACTGACAAAAGTGTACATTATCTAACATACCTCAAAACCCGTCAGTAAACTTTTGACGGCCTCATGCAATCCGTCTTCTGCGGATGAAATCCTTTCAATCACCGTGCCCATCAATGCACGGTGCTCCTCTGAGATAGAAGCTCGCCCCAGCAGAATCTTTAGCTCCTCCAGCCGAGCACCAGACGGTGCCGGACTTGTCCTATGGCCTCTTTCGAAGGCCGGACGCGAGAACTTCGGGGGGCCGCACTGCCACCTTCCGCCCCTGCCGGATTCGGAGAAACCTCCGCGACGACACCTCAGGGTCGCCCGCTGCTAGGCGGCACGAGGGGGAGGCGTCCCGCTCTCCATCATCTCCGGAAGAAGATCCCCCGAAGACGAGCTCTGCTGAGAAGGGCTGAGGTCCGAGCTACAAGGTAAAATTTCGGTTAATCTTCTCAGATATAAATCAAGGATTTTTCTCTCATCCCTCAAAAGGAAAACCTCTCTCTACTTACGGCTCGCTGGAGGGCTGATCCCCTTGAGGGCGTAGTCCGGCCGAGGAACTCCCGCGCCGGACCCTCTGACGAGGATTTTCTCCCCCGTTTCGAGGCCATGGTTTCCGGGTCGTCAGAGGCGGCTCTCTTCTTCCCCTTAGGAGAGGAATTGTCGGTTCCTCCCTTCGGAGCAGCCTCCTTCGAGGAGGCCATAGCTTCCTTGTCCTCCCCCTCCAAAGGCATTATCTCCAGCATCCTGACAGCACGGGATCCGGCCTGGTTTCAGGAAGGGGAGCCGGACACCTGATCAGCTTTGCCTTCGCTATCCACTCCTGTTTAAAAGGACGGCTCTTTTAGGGGCAAGTTTATGACAATTATACGGATAGAAGGTCCGGGCACAAGGTTGCTTACTTGAGTATCCGGGCGATTGCAGCTTAGGCCTGCTGTCCTCGGTTAAATCCGGACACATCTCTTGTGATCCGAAGAACAGTCTATACATCTCCGCGGGCGTTGCGCCCATGAAGTTCTGGAGAGCTCGCGGTCCCTCTGGATTAAACTCCCACAGGCGAAGGGGGCGACGTTTGCCGGGCAATATTCGGCGAATCAGCATGACCTGCGTCACCTTGACCAGGTTGAGGTCTCCTTCTAAGAGATCCCTAATGCGGCCCTGCAACAGGGCACGTCTTTGGATAACCCCCAATCTAATCCTTTGTTGACCCATGACGCTAGCCGTGGTGGGGGACCCGAGCGAAAGGCAGGAGGCGCCACCCACTTGGCGCTCCTGGGAGCGGTGATATAGAACCACTCTCGTTGCCACAAGCCGAGCTCCTCTTGAAAGGAGCCCTCGGGCCATGGAGCATGCATTCTTACTTATGACAGCGCCTCCGCACTCTGCGTGCCGTCCCTCGATCATCTTCGGCTCCACTCCAAAAGTCTTGAGCCATAATCCGAAGTGAGGAGTAACACGGAGGAACGCTTCGCACACAACGATGAATGAGGAAATGTGGAGGATGGACTCCGGGCTAAGTCATGAAATTCCAGCCCGTAATAAAACAGCAGCCCCCTCACGAAGGGATCCATCGGGAAGCCTAACCCCCGAAGGAAGTGAGACATGAACACTACGCTCTCGCCGGGCTGGGGATTGGGAATAGCCTGCCCTTGAGCAGGCAACCTATGCGGAATTTCGGCGGTCAAGAACTTAGCCTCTCTCAACTTTAGCACGTCCTCCTCCGTGACGGAGGAGGGCATCCATCGGCCTTGAAGGTCGGAACCGGACATTGTCGAAGGTCCGAAGCGCCCGGAATCTGAGCCTAGGGTGTTGGAACTCGAGGCGACGGGCGAACTCGTTTGAGATTGAAAAAGGAGTAAGGCCTTGGTCTCTTTATAAGAGGTCGAATACCAAGAGCCCTCCCCGTAACCGTTTGGGACTCACCTTTAATCGAGAAAGTGCTAACGGGCACGATTGGGTTACCCACGTCCGTATTGATGAGAATCCCGTAAAGGGGGACACGATCTCTGCTTTGACAAGACGTGCCAAGGAAACCGCCTCGCAAAACGTGCTGAGGTGGAAAAGTAAAAACGATTCGAGTAAAGGACTTGGCTGTAGTGTGATGGTGCACTGCAGAATACGTCAGCAGATTTGATTTGTGTTAATATTATTCTCTCTATGGCAATATGTGGAAACTTATTTTACAGAGCCGGACACTACTCTTGGTGATTACAATCTTCTATGAAGGACTTGGAGGAGGAACCCGCCTTGCAATGCCGAAGACAATTTGCGCGCCGGACTCGTCGTCATTGAAGCCTGGTTCAGGGGCTACTGAGGGAGTCCTGGATTAGGGGGTGTTCGGGTAGCCGGACTATACCTTCAGCCGGACTCCTGGACTATGAAGATACAAGATTGAAGACTTCGTCCCGTGTCCGGATGGGACTTTCCTTGGCGTGGAAGGCAAGCTTGGCGATGCGGATATTCAAGATCTCCTACCATTGTAACCGACTCTGTGTAACCCTAACCCTATCCGGTGTCTATATAAACCGGAGGGTTGTAGTCCGTAGGACAGAATCAACTCCATACACAACAATCATACCATAGGCTAGCTTCTAGGGTTTAGCCTCCTTGATCTGAGGTAGATCTACTCTTGTACTACCCATATCATCAATGTTAATCAAGCAGGAGTAGGGTTTTACCTCCATCGAGAGGGCCCGAACCTGGGTAAAACAAAGTGTCCCCTGTCTCCTGTTACCATCCGGCCTAGACGCACAGTTCGGGACCCCCTACCCGAGATCTACCGGTTTTGACACCGACATGGGATCTTTCGGAACAAGAGCTTGCGGCGGCGATAAAATTCTTCTAAAGAAGTGAAAATACGTCAGAGGGTTTCGATATTTATGGGAAATTATGGTGCTGGACTGAAGTCAAGCCGGTGCAGGCAGGCCCACATGACCAGGTGGCGCTCCCCCAGGCCGTGCGGGGTGCCCATGTGGGCTCCTGGCAGCTTCTCTCGATCTCCCCCGAAGCTTTGCAGGTTTCTTGTTACCCAAAAAGATTATATTAAACTGGCAAGTGATTTTGACCTCCACAGATATTGGTTTCCTACGAAACCAAAAATAAGCAAAAAACAAGAATTGGCACTGGGTACTAAATTAATAGGTTAGTTCAGAATAATAATATAAATTGTTATAAAAAGTATATAAAAGTCATAACATAATAGCATAAAACGATAAAAAATATAGATATGTTTGCGACGTGTCACCTATTTTGCCCATGTTTGAGAACATAGCATACCAAATCGGCAATATATATTACAAGAAGCAAAAAGAAATTGTAGAGTAGTGGACAAGACATGTAGGTCCTAAAATTAGGCAGAAAATAGAGTAAAACACTTAATATGCAGCAAACTATTGTCCACTTGCATATAGTAGAGAAACATTTGATGCTAAAAGCACTGATATTTCATACATAGTGGAGTTGAACCTAGTAGCATGCCCATGTCATAGATGGGAACTAACTGGCATTCGATGTAGCTACTCCATATCATGCTTAAGATCTGAGAGGATTAAGCCTGGGAAGATGGTTTATAGTTGTCACTCCAAACATACTTATATGCAGAATGTGGTGAAAATATTATGCCTTTGAGAGACCACATAGAGTGGCAACATGTAAATGGGCCAACCATTTTGCCTCCATCTTATGAGAAGAAAGTAGGCAGGCCAACAGAGAGTAGAGAAAATTTCATAAGGAAAAAGTAGCTGGGACAAGATTGAGAAAACATGGGGTGAAAATAAACTATGGATACTGTAGAGCTCCTATTCACAACAGGGGTGGGTGTCCTAGACTGAAGCCGTTATACAGGTCGAATCAGCAGCTCAGAGGCATGCACAGGAACAAGCTCAAGAATGGTCAATGAAACTCAACCAAATCAAGACCAAGGAGGAAATGAAGAATGGTGCACAGACAAATGAGCATGCAAAATATTAATGGAGAGCCCATAAAAATTGATGAAAATGGAGATTTAGACATTCCAAAGATACTTCACATACACTTTTTTCAACTCCTTTATCTTCATTTTGTAAAGATCATGCATCTTGCATAATCTTTTGTCTTCTTCTCTTGTTTGTACACAACACATTGATGAGGTCGACCTAGATCCCAGGCTAGATCTAATGCATGTCAGATCTAGTATGGTTTCATAGCTAGGACATGAGTTAAATACAACCAACACATTTCTTTTCATGTTCTTTCATGTGTGAGCAATCCCCACATATTAATGTTCTTTTCCAACTACACTATACATGCCCCACATATTTAGATTGAAGAAGATATTCCATTCCCTACAGGGTCTGCATTTGTTGTTGCTCATAGATCTTCCATACCAGTAGCCAGGGTGTCAACAGTGACAAGAGAAGGATTAATAGTTCTTAGAGAGGGAGAAAAAAATCTAGAAGGAGAGGTGCTACTGCTAGCACTAGCACAAATGGGAATGGTGCAAGAGGTAGAGGAACTGGTGCAAGAGGAAGAGGTATTGTGCAAGAGGAAGAGGAAGAGGGACTACTGCAAGAGGAAGAGGGACATGTGCAAAATACATGGGAGCACACACTATTTGGTGATGGACATAGGTAGAACAGTGATACTACTCAGATTACCAGTCGTCAGAATACATCATTTCACTTGTCACATGAGTAGATCATATTACGAGCCGTGAGTCAGAAGAGAGAACTAGTCTTTTGTGATGTTAGTTTGTGTGATACATTAAATGATTAGTTGACCACACATATCTTATCATGGTTGTGATACATGAGTGACATCTAGTCTTTTGTCTTACTAAGCTATGGTTGTGAAAGATCAAGTAATCGATGCTTGTGAAAGAGCACTAGTTTTTATGTTCAAATGGAGTTGTTGTTCACATATCTATTGTGTTATGGTCTGTCTATCAAGTAGCTTCTATTTATTTTCATGACATGAACGATGGTAGTTTCATGGAAACAACACAACACAATATTGTCTGCCCCTCAAGTAGTTGTCATTTGTCTTTGTTTATTTTCAGAGACAATGGCACAACACAGTACAATACTACCTATATGCCTCTATTTATTTTCAGAGGAGAACAACAGCACAACACAACATAATACTGCCAATTCAAATGACAATGGCACAACACTGTTGAGAAATTAAGCAATTGTTCGATTAATTTAATCCAATAATAAATCATGAACATGACATAGCCAGTGCTAATGACATACTGAATTTTGATGATGTACGCACGTACTAGGCAGATAGTAGAAAAATCTATGCAAACTACTAGTACTGCACACATGAAAGTAAACAGTAGCGGTGTAAATGTGTTATACCCTCCAGTGGGCCAGTCGGCCGTAGCAGCAGCGGAGGCATTGGCCTCGTTTGCAATCCTCTTGTCCGCAGCAGCCTTCTCGGCAGCCGCATGATCGGAGTCAGTGCTCATGGTGAAGACGAAGGTGACACAGAAGTAGTCGACATAGATGATGTAGTTGAACCAAGGCGAGCAGTCGCGTAGGAGACGCTCCCCAAAAACCTAATCGCCTCTCTCCCGTACAGGATCTGGAGAAGCGGGGTTTCGGAGGCCTGCTCTCCCATTAGCCGTGTACGCGGTAGACGGGATGGGATCACCGAGGGCAGCAGCAGTGAAAGGAACGACCAGGGAGTAGTGGAGGTGTGAAGCACATGGACTGAGCTGCGATGTCTCATATATATAGCCAGTCGGGTAGGAGAACGGTCCAGCAATAAAACGCGTTTAATTACAGACGTTTCATCTCCATAAAAACGTGTTTAAATACAGAGGTTTCATCTCCATAAAAACGCGTTTAATTACGGACGTTTCATCTCCATAAAAACGCATTTAATTACAGATGTTTCCATCTCCACAATAAAACATATTTATTATGGATGTTTTAATTTCCGTAATGAATATGACGTCTCACATTCATTTTGTGTCTGTAATGGACTCTCCAATTTTGACCGGCAAAACATTGCATCGGCTCGGCTCAGTCCCGCAACCCGCAACCCGCGACGCGCGTCGTGACGAGGCGGGCGGCGGAGGAGGAGCGCGCGTGTGGAACACCTCTCCTTCCTTCACACCAACTCATACTAGTGGGAGAAGAGCTCACCTTATAAGTTGGTGTACACCTCTCTCAACTAGCCATGTGGGACTAAACTTCCCACCACTCAATTTACAGCATGGGCCCTTGGGGATTTTCTAAAATTGTTAAATGGGCTTGTAGCCCAACTAATATTCAGCAATCCCCCACCAGATCCCAAAGGCCCATGGTGTTGTCCTCTGTTCCAAACTCTTTTTTGATATACCAGTATTTTTAGTGGAGACCCGTTAAGGTTGAACATCCACCTAGAACAAATAGCTACACTCCTCCACAACTGAACAATGGACTAGGCCTTGAATTGTCAATTTGGCGTGAAGAAGTTTCACCAAGTGTCTTACCAGTACTAGGCTGCCGAAGGCTGACCCCTCGGGTGGAGCATATTGGTCACTCCTGGCCTGTTCATGAACTTACTAGAGATCACCCTAATCTCATAGACTATGACCAGTAGTCAGGCTCATATAGGTGTGTTCCTCCAAAGATTGCTCTGTAGGATAGCATCTTGCTTTTACAAGCCTTGGAACACATTAAGACAAAAGTCAACCTGCCATACAGTTACCGAGAGTTGTGCATCTCCAACGGAGTGGGTTAGCTAAAATACTCTCCTCAGTTAACCACTAGCTTGTTTTCCCAGGTCCTACTTCACGGGATCTCTGATCACATAGGTTGGGTCACATAGGTTGGGTTACTACCATGGCAACTCATGTGGGTCTCATACCCATCTCCCTTGATGCATTATCTATCACCACACGAGATAGCCCTTTTGTAAAGGGATCTGCCAAATTCTTAGCCGTTTGGACATATTCCAACGCTATCTGTTGGGGATATTGCTACTGGGTGTAAACCGGCCAGGAGAGGCCGGGTTAACTATTTAATGGTTCACTGTACCTGAAGCCTATGAAGAGAAGGACGGTGACGCTTTATGAAGGCCCAAGGCCCAGAACCGGTTTAAGGCCTGTAGAAGTAAATCGACATTAGTATGTAAACTTGTATTGTAAGGTAGAAAGGATAGAGACCGAGCCGGACACGTTTATGATCCGGCCTCGGGACTCTGCAAACCAGAGGGCGTCAACCTGAGTATATAAAGGGACGACCCGACATCGGTTTGGGACGACAGACAACAACTCGAGAGCCAGGCAAAGCGGATTTGCTCCCTGGTCAATCGAAACCCTAGCAATACCAATCACAACTAGACGTAGGCTTTTACCTTCATCGAAGGGGCCGAACTAGTATAAAAACCTCGTGTCCCCTTGTCCGGTTTAACCCCTTTAAGCTAACCCATAGCGATGGCTCCACGACTAAGTCCTTTCACGAGGACATCTGCCGTGACAAACCCACGACAGTTGGCGCCCACCGTGGGGCTATCGCACGATGGTTTCGAGTTCTTAAAGGGCAGCTTTGATGGACTCAAGGGATACGGTGTGGGCCGGTTGACGAAGAGTCGTTGCGGCAAGTTCTACATCGACAACGTAGGATGGGGCCCCGAGGCCGGTTCAATCGAATACGGTTACCGGGTCCCCTTTGGTGGGATTCACGTCTTCATCGGCAAGATTGGCGAACCGGGCCCTGAGCCAGACACTTGCACCAACATCATCGAGATGGCTCAGCGTGCAAGCCCTTCCCCGGTTCAGCCTGTGGCAAGGCATGTTTTTGTAGGTGTCATCCATGGATCAGACTACGAGGACGGACCGGCATCCGATGGAGAAACCGTTGTCTGCTCCAACGACGAGTCTTCTTGAGAAACCGAATCGCTATATCAGTTAGAGGATGGTGCTATGTCTTGAGCTTGCGTTGAT
>NC_053027.1:424023230-424035632 GCF_003073215.2 Triticum urartu
GAAAAAATAGATTGCAAAGCAAATAATATGAGAAAGATACCCCGGGGGCCGTAGGTTTCACTAGTGGCTTCTCTCGAGAAAAATAGCAAACGGTGGGTGAACAAACTACTGTTGGGCAATTAATAGAACTTCAAATACTCATGATGATATCCAGGCAATGATCATTACATAGGCATCACGTCCAATATTAATAGATCGACTCCTGCCTGCATCTACTACTATTACTCCACACATCGACCGCTATCCAGCATGCATCTAGTGTATTAAGTTCATGGAGAAACGGAGTAATGCAATAAGAATGATGACATGATGTAGACAAGATCTATCTATGTAGACATAGACCCCATCGTTTTATCCTTAGTAGCAACGATACATACATGTCGGTTCCCCTTCTATCACTGGGATCAAGCACCGTAAGGTCGAACCCACTACAAATCACCTCTTCCCATTGCAAGATAAATAGATCAAGTTGGCCAAACAAAACCCAAATATCAGAGAAGAAATACGAGGCTATAAGAAATCATGCATAAAAGAGATCAAAGAAACTCAAATACTTTCATGGATATAACAAGAGATAGATATGATCGTAAACTCAAAGTTCATCGGATTCCGATAAACACACTGCAAAAGAGTTACATCATATGGATATCCAAGAGACCATTGTATTGAGAATCAAGAGAGAGAGAGAGAGGAAGCCATCTAGCTACTAACTACGGACCCGAAGGTCTACAAAGAACTACTCATCCATCATCGGAGAGGCAACAATAGAGGTGGTGAACCCCATCTGAGATGGTATCTAGATTGGATCTGGTGGTTCTGGAATCTGCAGCGGTTGGATCAATATTTCATCGACTCCCCTAGGGTTTTGGGAATATTGGGGTATTTATAGAGCAAAGAGGCGATTTGGGGGGCACTCGGGGTGGGCACAACCCACCAGAGCGCGCCTGGGCCTCCTAGCGCGCCCTAGTGGGTTGTGCTCCCCTCAAGGCACCCCCCATGCGCAGCCAGGGCCCGTTATGTTCCTTCTGGCCCGTAAAAATTCTCCGTAAAGTTTCATGGCATTTGGACTCCATTTGATAGTGATTTTCTATGATGTAAAAAACATGGAAAAAACCAGGAACTGGCACTTGGCACTATGTCAATAGGTTAGTACCAAAAAATGATATAAAATGACTATAAAATGATTATAAAACATCCAAGATTGATAATATAACAGCATGGAACATTAAAAAAATTATAGATACGTTGGAGACGTATCAGCATCCCCAAGCTTAACTCCTACTCGTCCCCGAGTAGGGAAGTGATAAAAATAGAATTTTTGATGTGGAATGATGCCTAACATGTCATATCATAATTTTTCTTTATAGCATGGACATTTGGACTTTTATGTTGTTCAAAGCAATAGTCTAGTTTTGACATGATAATTTAAATACTCAAGCATATCAACAAACAACCATGTCTTTCAAAATATCAACGCTAAAATAAGCTATCCCTAGCCCATCGTGCTCAACCATTGATCCATTCATGAAACACACTCACATATTAGCTACACCCACTACTCAAGTACGATCATATTGCCTCCTAGTTGGTGCTTTTATAAGAGAAGATGGATACTCAAATTCAAAATAAAAATTGCATAAAGTAAAAAAGAAAGGCCCTTCGTAGAGGGAAGTAGGGATTTGTAGAGGTGCCAGAGCTCAAAGCGAAAAACTTAGACGTATAAACATTTTGGAAGGTGTATCCATCCCACCAACGAAAACGACTTAGAGTTCCCAACACTTTCCATGCTAGATATATCATAGGTGGTTACCAAACAGAAAATAAAGTTTATTCCTTTTTCCACCATACTTTCACTTTCCATGGCTAACCGTATCCACGGGTGCCCTCCATACCAAAACTTTTCAAGGAATTTCTTATTTGACAACATAAAGTAAATTCTTTTTTTTCATTTCGGGACTAGGCATCCCTAAAACCTTTGCCTTACTCTCGTGCAATGACAAGTGAATGAACACTCATCTTGAGAGTAACACATCTAGCATGGAAAATATTAGCCACCCCTCACCGCTCCACGAGCGAAACAAACACACAAAAGAGAAGTTTATTTTGAAAATTAGATATGACACATGCAAATTTGCTTATAATGACAAAATAATACCACATATAGGTAGATATAGTGGACTCATGTGGCAAAACTGGTTTAAGGGATTTTGGATGCACAAGTAGAGATCATACTTAGTGCAAAATGAAGGCTAGCAAAAGATTGAGACGCGACCAACCAAGAAACGGATAATCTCATAAGCGAGCATTAAGCATAACTAACACCAAATAATGCACCACAAATAGGATATAATTTCAATTATTGACTTTCGTGCTTGCATAGGGAATCACAAACCTTAACACCAATATTCTTAGTAAAGCATAATTACTCATCAAGATGACTCACATATCACATCATCATATCTCAAAACTATTACTAATAATAAAATTTATTTTGTCCAATGATCTTCATGAAAGTTTTTTATTATATCCTTCTTGGATATCTATCACTTTGGGACTAATTTTCATGTGTTGCTTTTCATAAGCTCAAACAAATATAAGTGAAGATCATGAGCATAATTTTTTTCTTTCTCTCAAATTAATTTAAGTGAAGCAAGAGAGAATTTCTTGAAAATTTTACTAACTCTCAAAATAATCTAAGTGAAGGAAGAGAGCATTTCTTCAAAAATACTAAGCACACCGTGCTCAAAAAGATATAAGTGAAGCACTAGAGCAAGTCCATAGCTCATAAAAATTTATGTGAAGCATGGAGAGAAATTCTAACAAGTCATGACATAATTTTGGTTCTTCCAAATAGGTGTGTACAGCAAGGGATCAAGACTTAAAACACAAAATAAAACAAGCAAAGACTCATATCATACAAGACGCTCCAAGCAAAACACATAGTATGTGACGAATAAAAATATAGCTTTGAGTAAAATACCAATGGTTATTAGAAGAAAGAGGGGATGCCACTCGGGGGCATCCCCAAGCTTAGTTGGTTGCTCATTTTTGGATAATGGGTTGGGATGTCGGGGCATCCCCAAGCTTAGGTTCTTCTACTCCTTATTCTGGTAAAACATTAAAATTATTTTCGCGAGCGCAAAAGTTTTTTTCAGCAAGATCAAACAACTATCACCCAAGAAGATCCTAAAGGCTTTACTTGGCACAAACACTAATTAAAACATAAAAAACAAAATCATAACAGTAGCATAATTGTGCGAACACTCAAAAACAGGAAGCAAAAAACAAAAATAAATTTTATTCATCGGGTTGCCTCCAACAAGCGCTATAGTTTTACGCCCTTAGCTAGGCATAAAACAAGGATCTAAGTTTTGTCATCTTTGGTTCGAGATCCATAAGATGCCCTAATGATTGATTCATATGGTGGCCTAATTCTTGTTCTAGGAAAGTGTTTCATACCCTTCCTCAAAGGAAATTGGGATTAATATTGCCTTCTTTCATATCAATCATGGCACCAATGTGCGTAAAAACAGTCACCAAGGAATAATTGGACAAGACGGATTGCAATCAATATCAAGAACAATAAAATCTATGGGCACATAGTTCTATTTGCAAGAATAAGAACATCATTAATTCTTCCCATAGGCTTCTTTAATAGTGGAATCCGCCAAGTGCAAATTTAAAGAACATTCTTCAAGATCGGTAAGACCAAGCACATCACATAAAGATTTCGGAATTGTACAAACACTAGCACCCAAGTCACACAAAGCAAACCACTCATAATTTTTAATGTTTACTTTGATAGTAGGTTCCCACTCATCATGCAACTTTTCTAGGAATTGAAACTTCTAATTCCAATTTTTCGTTCAAAAGCATTCATCATAGCATCAACAATATGTTTAGTAAAAGCTTTATTTTGTTCATAAGCATGGGGTGAAATTATCATGGATTTCAACAAAGAAATAAAATCAATCAAAGAGCAACTATCATAATTAAAGTCTTTGTAATCCAAAAGAGTGGGCACATCACTAGCTAAAGTTTTGACCTCTTCAAACCCACTTTTATCAATTTTCTCAACAAGATTTTCACCCTCCGAAATATTGGGACGTCTTCTACCTAAAGTTGACTCTTATAAAGTCCCCTTTTCATCAATCTTAACTTTAATAAACAAGGAATCAATAGAAGAAACACCAATCATTTTAAGATCATCATCACTTTTGCGAAAGTAATCACTAGAATACACTTTTTCTAAAAAAATCTCTTTTAGCTCTAAGCATAGTGGTTCTTTTCTTACTTTCATCCATAGAAACATAAAGAGACTTAATTGATTCATCTACTTTAGGCACAAAAAATTTCATCTTGAGATTTTCCACATCATGAGCAATTCTATCAACACTTCTAGACAAATCATCAATCTTACTCAACTTTTCTTCTATGGAAGTGTTGAAAACTTTTTGCGTATTGATAAATTCTTTAATATTGTTCTCAAGATCATAGGTGTTCCTATTATTATAAGATTGATTTCCATAGGAATTACCATAATTATTAGAGGAATTACTAGGAAGAGTCCTAGGATTAAAATTACCTCTATAAGCATTGTTATTGAAATTATTTCGAGAGATAAAATTCACATCTATGGCATCACTATTTTTCTCAATCAAAGTAGACAAAGGCATATCATTAAAATCAACAGGAGCACTTCTATTAGCAACAAATTTCACAAGAGCATCAACTTTTTCACGCAAAGAAGAAATTTCTTCAACCGAATTAACTTTTCTACTAGTAGGAGCTCTTTCGGTATGTGTTGGGGATATTACTATCAGTATGACCCGCCCATGAGGGGCCGGGTCAGCCCTAATGGTGGGTTACATAAGAAGCCCAATATACAGTCAAGATGATAGTTATTAAATATATAGAAAGCCTAGAGGCCTCGGGCCGGTTTAAGGCCCGTTATTGTAAACCGCCATACAGGCGGTAAGGCTTGTAAAGAAAGGCATGTAAAGGAAGTCACCGAGCTGGACACGATTATGAGCCGGCCGTGACTCTATAGGCCACCAGGTGCCAACCCATGTATATAAGGGGACGACCCGGTGGCGGCTTAGGGTAAGAAAAACAACAAGTCGATAACCAAGCCGGCGAGTTGAGCCTCTTGGAAGTCGAAACCACAGCAATACCAATCCCAACTAGACCGTAGGCTTTTACCTTCATCGTAAGGGGCCGAACTAGTATAAAACTCTCTCGTGTCCTTTGTCCCGATTAACCCCTTTAAGCTTCCTAGTGCGATGGCCCTACGACTAAGTCCTTGCTCTAGGACATCTGATGTGTCAACTCCATGATAGTTGGCGCCCACCGTGGGGCCAACGCACGGTGGATTTAAGTTCTTGAAGGGCAACTTCGAAGGGCTCAAGGGATACGTTGTGGGCCGGATGACCAAGAGTCGTCGCGGCAAACTCTACATCGACGATGAGGGCTGGGGCCCCGAGGCCGGCTCAATCGAGTACGGGTACCGGGTCCCCTTCGGTGGAATTCATGTCTTCATCGGCCGGATTAGCGAGTCAGGCCCTGAGCCGGACGTCCACACCAACCTCATCGAAACGGCTCAGTGCGCCGGGTCGGCCCGTGTTCAATCTGTTGTGAAGAATGCTTTCGTAGGCTGCGTCCATGGCGGTGAATACTCTGAAGGATCGATGGAAGGCGGGGAGACGGCCATCTGCTCCGATACTGCATCATCAACAGGTGAGACGGACTCATTGTACCAACTTCAAGATGGCATGCTCGGGGGCTGTTCCGATGGCAGCAGTATTCCGGACCCCCTTGAGCCGCCGAATTGGGCCGGAGTTTTATGGCAGGGACACAGCCCGGGCAGAACTCCACCACAGCGACAGCAGCAGCCACCGGATCGGTAGCTGCCGGGTCAGGAGACCCCGCGCGCCCCCTGGCTCAGGTTCTCATGGACCTCATGGATAAACAGACAACTCTATTAACCGCTGTGGTAGAGCCGGCGGATAAAACCCAGCATGATGCGGAAGTGGCACGCGTGTGGGAGGAGATGGTGCAAGCTAAGGAAAATCTAGCCATGGAGGAAACCCGGATGGCAGCAGAACGAGAAGCTTTGGATGCGCGTGCTCAGCAGCTTCAAGCAGAAACCTTCCGGCTCTCAGTGGATCTTAATGCATCAAACGAGTCATGAGGAGGAGGCATCAGAAAACTCAGTCGCGTCTGCCTTTAACGCTGGATCCGAGGAATCTGTTCCATACACCCAGAGCTGGAGGGAGCAACCCGCCAGAGGCAAACCGGGTCCCGACGCCCGGTGCACCAGTTCAGCCACGCACCATTGGAGCCACCGCGCATGAATACAGCTCCTCGTCGTTATATATCAACACCCCCGGGTCACTTCTCCAACCCTATGGAGAACCTCATTGCGGCGTCGACTCATTTAGCAGCTCTCCCAATGGAAGGCGACTCGCCGGCAGCAATTGAAACCCAAAGGGTAAGAGAACTACTTCAGACAGCTTTGGACCAGCAGGATGCATACTCCTACAGTCAAGACAGGATTCATTCGACTCCTCGCCCAAGCCGGAGCCCGGGTTACAGTAGGCACATGGAATCTGCAGAGATGTCAAGCAATGCTCAACGCCACAACCGGCCATATAGGCATGAGCCGGTGCGGGAGAGAGAGAATTGGCGGATCAGGAGAGGATTCGTCAAGAGGCGGAACGGGCGGCTCAAATACAGCAGAGCAGGCAGCTCACCAAACCTTTCCGGCTTATCCAGCAACCTCGGTTGAGGCAGGAGTGGCTACAAGAACCGGAGGCGTACCTTGCCTGGTCCCAGCCATACGCAATGAGCGGTTGCCCAAGGATTTCAAGGGACCTCGTAAGGTGCCTAACTACACGGCTGACTTACAGCCGGGGGCTTGGATTGAGAGTTATGAGATGGCTATGGAGCTGTTGGAGGTTAGTGATGCTGCAATGGCCAATATTTTACCATGATGTTGGATGGAACGGCTCGGACCTGGTTGAAAGGATTACCACCCAATTCCATCGGCTCATGGGCAGAGTTGAAGGCACGGTTCATCCAGAACTTTAAAGACACGTGTAAGCAGCCAATGTCGATTGTGGATGACCAATTGCAAGCAAGAGGATGGAGAATCTACAACCCATTGGGTGCGCCGGGTCAAGGAGATAATACATTCATCTGATAAGATGGATGCCGGCTCAGCAGTTTTGATGTTGGAGAAAAATTGCCGTTTTGAACCTCTGAAACAGAAGTTGGGGCGGCTTAAACGTGACTGTAATGACATGGGAACGTTGATGGCGGCTCTTGTCAAGTATGCCGATTCTGATACCACCAAAGACCCGGCGCATCTGATGAAGAAAAAGCAACGAAGGGAAAGAAGAACGGCAATGGCAAGGGTCACCAGCATAACCCGAAATCAAGGAGGTAATAAGCGTAAGGCTGATGAGTTTGTTGCTAATACTAATGCGCAGGGTGGTAATCAGCGGCGCAAGGGCAGACAACCCCCTCGATCGGGCGGGTCAGGCCCCACCTTGAGCAGTTGTTGAATGAACCTTGTCCAAGACACGGCACCCGGGAGAAGCCAGCCACCCACTTGTGGAAGGATTGCACGATCATGAAGGCGTTTAAAAATTCAAACGCATTTGATGGGGGTCACGGCCCGGGTGGCGGCTCAGGTGGAGGCGGCTTTCAGGGCCCGGGCGCCGGTTCAAGCGGAGGAGGTTTTCATGGTCAGGGTCATCCTGGTCACCAGGGAGGATATAATCAGCAACACAGCCAAGGGAATCAACAGCAGCAACAATCCGGCTATCAGAGCAACCCGAAGCAGTTGAGTAGCGGACAGTATCATGTCTTTACTACCAGTTTATGTAAGAGAGACCAGAAACTCCACAAGAGGGCCGTCAATGCCGTTGAACCGGCAATTCCACGTTATCTACGTTGGTCGGAGCAGCCTATTGTGTGGAGCAGAGAGGATCACCCGCCCCGGGTTGATAATCCGGGTCACTTGGCTTTGGTAGTGGCACCTCAGGTTGGTGGGTACAAGTTTACTAAGGTACTCATGGATGGAGGCAGCAGCATCAACATCCTTTACTATGAGACGTTCCGCCGGATGGGATTGACGGATAAAAATCTTAAACAATCCAACACTGTTTTTCATGGTGTAGTACCCGGTAAGTCGGCATACCCAGTTGGTAAGATCGAGCTGGAGGTAGCCTTTGGGGATGAGTATGACTCCAGGGCAGAAAAATTAACCTTTGAAGTGGTTAAGATCAAAAGCCCATATCATGCTCTGTTTGGGCGGCCGGCTTATGCCAAGTTCATGGCTCGGCCGTGTTACGTGTATTTGCAGCTCAAGATGCGGGTCACAAGGGCACCATTACAGTCCATGGGAGCCGGAAGATAGCCTTGGAATGTGAAGAGGGGGATGCTGCCTATGCTGAATCTGTTTGTGCAACAGAGGAGTTGAAATTCTACAAGGATCATGTTGACCCGGCGGACATGACGTCATTAAAGAAACCAACAACAGAGCATGAGCCGGAGTTAAAGTTCAAATCGGCTGATGACACTAAGATGGTTGACTTTGTGCCTGGCGATTCATCCAAACAGTTCATCATCAGCGCAAACTTGGATCCGAAATAGGAAAGCGCGCTCATCGAGTTCATCCGTGAGAACCGGGACATCTTTGCATGGAAACCTTCAGACATGCCGGGTGTCCCGAGGGAACTCGCTGAGCACACTCTTAATATCGATCCAAAGTTCAAACCTGTCAGACAGTTTCTTCGGCGGTTCAATGAAGAAAGGCGCAAGGCCATTGGAGAAGAGGTGGCCCGGCTCTTGGCGGCCGGGTTCATTGTGGAGGTCTTTCACCCAGAATGGTTAGCTAACCCGGTGCTCGTGCTCAAAAAGAATGGCACCTGGCGTATGTGTGTGGATTACACAGATTTAAACAAGGCTGTCCGGCTGATCCTTTTGCTCTTCCCCGTATTGATCAGATCATTGATGCTACGGCGGGTTGCGCACGGTTGAGTTTCTTAGATGCTTACTCCGGGTATCATCAGATTAAGATGGCAGTCAAGGATCAAGAGAAGACACGTTTATAACTCCTTTTGGGGCTTTCTGCTATGTGTCTATGCCTTTTGGGCTCAAGAGTGCTCAGGCGACTTACCAACGGTGTGTGCAGAATTGTCTTCATGATCAAATTGGGCGCAATGTTCATGCCTATGTGGATGATATAGTAGTGAAGTCCAGGGAAGAGGAAACCTTGGTCACAGACTTGAAAGAGACTTTTGATAATCTTCGGGTTTACAAGATGATGCTTAACCCGGCCAAGTGTGTTTTTGGAGTGCCAGCCGGCAAGCTTTTGGGTTTTCTGGTGTCTAACCGAGGTATTGAAGCTAACCCGGAGAAGATCAAGGCAATTACATCTCTGGCCAAACCAACCTGCTGATCAATGATGTTCACGACTGGCGGGTCGTGTGGCTGCTTTGAGCCGGTTCATAAGCCGGTTAGGGGAAAAGGCTATGCCTCTGTATCAGTTGATGAAGAAAACAGATGTTTTGTTTGGAGCGATGCTGCGAACGCTGCTTTTGAGGATCTGAAGGCACAACTGGCTGAGCCGCCGGTCCTAGCTGCTCCAATTGAGAAAGAGCCGCTATTGTTATACGTGGCTGCCAACTCACGGGCTGTTAGTGTGGCTATGGTGGTAGAGCGCAAGGAGGCTGGCAAAGAGCATCCGGTTCAGCGGCCGGTTTATTATGTCAGTGAAGTGCTAATTGAGTCTAAGCAACGATATCCACATTGGCAGAAGCTTGTTTATGGGGTGTTCATGGCAAGCCGGAAGCTTAAGCATTACTTTCAGGGACATCCAATCACTGTGGTTAGCTCTGCTCCTTTGGGAGACATTATTCAAAACAGAGAAGCTACAGGGCGAGTTGCCAAGTGGGCAATTGAGCTTGGGTCTCATGGGCTGAAGTATGTTCCACGCACTGCGATTAAGTCTCAAGCCCTGGTTGACTTCATCAATGACTGGACAGAGATGCAGATGCCAGAAGAAAAGCCGGACAACACATATTGGACTATTCATTTTGATGGGTCCAGGCAATTGGAGGGCTCGGGGGCTGGAGTTGTATTAACTTCCCCACGAGGTGATAAATTTTGTTATGTGTTACGATTGATGTTTCCGTGCACTAACAACGCAGCAGAGTATGAAGCATTGCTCCATGGTCTTCGAGTGGCAAAGGAGATGAGCTTGAGCCGGGTCAGATGTCTTGGTGATTCAGATCTAGTGGCTCAGCAGGTGTCTGGCAAGTGGGATTCCAAAGACCCTCTCATGGCGGCTTATCGCCGAGAGGTCGATGCTGTTGCAGGATATTTTAAAGGTTATCAGGTGGAACACATTGACCGTCGAAAGAACGAAGCAGCTGATGCTTTGAAGCCGGCTGGGGTCTCAGCGTAAGCCGGTACCACCCAACACCTTTTTAGATGTTTTGCATAACCCCTCTGTCAAGTTGCCCACAGAAGAAGATTTAGCTGTTCCTGACCCGGAGGCGCAGTTGGTGGCGGCTCTTCATGTCATCCCAGATTGGACGGTGCCGTTCTTGGCTTACATGACCCGGGGAGAATTGCCAGCAGATGAGACCCTGGCTCGACAGATAACCCGGCGGTCTAAGTCCATGACGATTTCGGATGGAGAGTTATTTCATCGCAGTGTTTCCGGAGCGTTTCAACGGTGTGTTTCCCCCGAAGAAGGTCAAGAAATCCTTCGTGAGATCCATGAAGGCGATTGTGGTCATCACGCGGGTCAAAATCTTTAGTGGCCAAGGCGTTTCGTCACGGTTTTTACTGGTTGACGGCTCACGCTGATGCAGAAGATCTGGTCAGTAGATGTGATGGATGTCAGAAATTTGCACGACGAGCGCATGTGCCGGCTCAAGAGCTCCGGATGATTCCAATCACTTGGCCGTTTGCAGTCTGGGGGCTTGACATGGTGGGACCTTTCAAAAGGTCTAAGGACAAGAAGACACATCTCCTGGTGGCTGTTGATAAGTTCACTAAATGGGTTGAGGCGGAGCCTGTGAGTAAGTGTGATGCAGCCACGGCGGTTCAGTTCATGAAGAAAATAATCTTTCCGTTTCGGTTTTCCACACAGTATTATCACAGACAATGGCACTAATCTATCCCAAGGGGCTATGGAAGAGTTTTGTCAGCGAGAGCACATCCGGCTTGATGTTTCTTCTGTAGCTCATCCTCAATCCAATGGTCAAGCTGAGAGAGCCAATCAGGAAATTCTGAAAGGGCTAAAACCCCGGCTTATGGTTCCTTTACAGCGAACGCCGGGTTGTTGGGTAGAGGAGTTGCCTTCAGTGTTATGGAGCATCAATACTACACCCAACAGGTCTACGGGTTACACACCCTTCTTCATGGTTTATGGGGCAGAAGCAGTATTGCCCAGTGACATCCGTCATGACTCGCCCCGTGTGGCGGCTTATGTTGAAGCTAACAATGAAAAAGCCAGACAGGATGCGCTTGACTTGTTGGATGAAGAAAGAGACTTAGCAGCAGCACGGTCAGCAATCTATCAACAGGACCTGCGTCGTTATCACAGCCGCCGGGTTAAGACCAGGACTTTTCAGGAAGGCGACTTGGTGCTCCGGCTCATCCAAGATCTTTCAGATGCACACAAGTTATCCCCACCTTGGGAAGGACCCTTTGTGGTCAGTAAAAATTTAAACAACGGGTCTTACTACCTCATTGACGTTCGAGAGCATGCAGACTCACGTAAGTCGGAAGAGGAGACCCGCCGGCCGTGGAACATTGCTCAACTTCGGCCGTACTATACCTGAGCCACCGGCTCTCATCATGTACATACGTTCACATTGTATATACGATGATAAGCAATAAAGTAAGACCATCGGTCTCTTTTCTTTTCAAAGATTATGCATCTTTATTATTTTTTCACAAATGACTATTAAGGAGCTGATCATATTTGAATCAAGTTTAACCTTTTTCTAGTCCGGCTTATGATCGTATTCGAATCTAGCTGTAAAATCTCATGGTCACTTGGGGGCTTCCTGTTCAAACATAGGTCGTATTCGAACCAAAGAGAACATAGCTGTCGTAACCCTCTTGATCGGCTCAAGGCCAAACTCACTTGGGGGCTTCTTGATCGTATCCGAATCATAGCTTAACCCCTTTTGAGTCCGACTTGGATCGTATTCGAATCAGGGTCGTTAAAAACCTCTCAAGGTCATTTGGGGGCTTCCTGTTCAAACATAGGTCGTATTCGAACCAAAGAGAACATAGCTGTCGGTACCCTCTTGATCGGCGCAACGCCAAAGCCACTGGGGGCTATATGGTCGTATTCGAACCTTAGCTTAACCCCTT